>NW_010366892.1:234387-253050 GCF_000414095.1 Morus notabilis
AAAAAAAAAAAAAAAAAAAAATCGATTGATCGCTGTTAAAAAGAATAAATAAATAGAAAATCGATTGATCGGCCGATGTAGACGTGGCCCATGCGACCCATATAACTGGAGTTTCGACGCTGGTTCGATAGGGGCAGGGTAGCGGGACCCATGCATGGATGGTTGCCTGGCCCTCCCTCGTCACTAAGAGATGTAATTGTAGATGTAATATAAAGCCTAATTATTTAGAAGGATAGAGTGATGTAAAAAGAAAAGAATTGTTTAGGATAATAAATGATGTAATAGAAGATGTGTAATCTAAAGCCTACAAAAAAAAAAAAGTACGATAACATAATTCAAAATAAAAGATTTCATTATTGTTATTTGAATCATCAGATAATATCGAGAAACATTTCTTGAATCTCTCTCGCAGTCTACTCGTATGATAAATTTACATATATGTAAAACGAAATAGGGGGAAAAAAAAAAACGAGAAAAGAAGAAGAAGAAAGCACCTCCATTGTTGGACTATATCTAAATTTTGGGGGCAATTTATGTAATTTGGGTCTTGAAGAAGTGTCTAAATTTGTTCGTTGCACACACATATTTATGAGGGGTTAATCTAAGTAAAGACGTAATTCCTAAACGAATAATGATTGAGGTGAACCTTCGAGTTTAGTTCTAAATGGTGTTTCAAGAGTTTTTTTTTTTTTTTTTTGAAATGGTTTTTGGATTTGATTGTGACACAACATGATGTAGGAATTTCTGTTTTTAAATTTATAAGTTATTTTTTAGTAAAAAAAATATAAACTATCTTTGCAGCTTCAAATTTTATTCTTCTTAGAAAAAAAAAAAAAAAAACCATAATGGCAAGTATATTTTTCTTTCAAAATTACCTCCGGTCAATAAAGGAGAAACCAACATGTTATGTGAAAGTTTTAGTTTGTTATCAAGCATGTGATTATCGCATCACTAATAATGAAAGTAGCAATTTTTAAGTTTGAGAGCTTTTTACTGATATGAATTTTTAATTCGAGTTGACATGTGATTTTATGTGAGAATTTTTTACTATAACAAAAAAGTTATATGTGACTGTTTTTAAGAGCTTTTTATTATAGCGAAAGTCGAATTCTAAACTCAAATCGGTGAAATAAATTAAATTTTAATAAATCATAAGACCTAATGGCCGTGCCCAATAGCAGATTTTAGATGTAAAATAAAGTAATGTGTCCTCACTAACAGAACTCACCTAATTTAAGAAGTTATTCAGTTTAGTGAAATAACGATTTTATATGTGTTTTTTTTTTTTTTATTAAACTGAATTCCAAATATCTATATCTGTACGTACGTCCTTTTCCTCATGTGGATGGTAGATCACTAGATCTTAGACGAAACTTTCACCGTTCAAATGCTCTCTTTCAGCGAAAAAACAGAAAGCAAAAAAACAAAAAAAAAAAGTGTATATTCGAGTCATGTATCTTTCTCCCTCCAAAAAAAAAAAAAAGTTCTCTTGACCAGACTTTGAATAACTCGTGAACATGGCAAAACCACTAGTTTAAGGGTCAGGTAGTCTGGGTACTTAAAATTGTATGAAGAAAAAAAAAATACACGGCGTTATTTTATTCGTAAATATTGATATTAATACATTTAAATGTGAAGTAAGTGAGATAGTTTTATTGATTCCTATTATGCTCTGTTCTGTTCTTTCTCCTGCCCAATTCCCAATCTTGGAAGAACAATAAATATGTATAATCATCAAGTAATCCCCTCACCATATTGTATTCTAATTTCAGTTTTTTGTCCTATCAAACAAGCTATTAATGTGGAAAGATAGGATCCAAATTTAAAATAAAATAAACCAAGTGATAGGAGAGTCTATTTCCCCCCAAAATTTTAACAACTGCGTAACAATTTTCCTAAAAAAAAAAAAAAAAAAAAAAAGAATGAGTAATAATTTTCATGAAAAAAAAAATGAAAAAGAAAAAGAAGCTGATGTGATGGTGAAGATCATTATCCTCACCCAGAGGTGAGATCTAAGATTCGAGACCAACCAATGGTAATAGTTTCCTTAATGGAACTCAGGGTAGTTTTTTTTTTTTTTTTTTTTTTTTTTTTTTTTTTTTTTTGTGGGCTGATCAGGTTAGTAGTTACTAGTTATACTACTTTCTTGTTGGGAGTCTAGAAAACAATAAAGCCAATAATGTTTTGCCACCACGGCAGCGACAAAGTCCAATCCCCCAAGGAAATTAGACACTGTTTAAAAATTCCATAATTCAATGGCGAAGGACAGCCATGGGAGCTGTAATTTTAAAAACTTGATTCATCTTCTTTTTTTTTTTCTTTTTTTTTTTTGAGGAAAAGTTTGATCCGCTTTTGATGTTTTTATGAATTTTTTATTGTGCGTTTATTTTTATTCCCTTTGCTAAAGAATTGTGCTTTTATTTGTAAATATAACCGTACATTGCAGAATAATTAAAATATTACAAGAATAAATTACACTATTGTTCCTTTTATTTTTTGTATTTTAAATAATACATACGAGATTTTCAATTTTAACAAATCATATCCTATACTTTAAAATTAATAACAATTAAGGTCTATAGTTAACAAACGTTATCAAATTAACGGATTTAGAGTGAGATTTACACGTACAAAGTTCATTATTGTAAATCTCGCATTCTAAACTATTAATTTGATAATGCTTATTGCTATTGAACTTCTATTGTTATGGTTTAATTTGCAAAAGTTAAAAATTTAGGACGTATTATATAAAAAATGAAAAATTTAGGGCACAACGGGGGCATTTTAGAATGACTTTCTCATCACGCCACTGCCTCCACCTCCATTTATATAAACGCTTCTCGCTGGGCACTCAGGCAGACAACACAAAATTATACCCCAAAGCTCACGGCCAAACAAACACATACACAAACGCTGAGAAAGAGCGAAAGACACCTAAATATGTCGTTTAAGCAAAACCCAGATGTGGAAGACCAGGCAAAGAAAACGGCGATGGCCAATACCGGGGAAGATGTTATGTCCCCGGCGGAGGCCGAGCTGATGAAGCAGCCGGAGCCGCGGTTCAAACAGAAAATGGGAAGCGTTTTTCCGAGGAAGAGGAGGTCAGTGAAGAAGCTGATGTTTGATTATGTACGACTTCAACTCGGTTCAACCTCTGCCCCTGCTGATACCTCCCAAATCGTCGTCGACGACGACGACGACGACGGCATCAATCATACTAATTGCTGTTTCAACAGCACTTCATCAGCTGCTCTGTTTCCAGAAGAAGCTTCAAACGCCATTAAGGCCAAGCGCGTGTACCCCAACATTCAGAAGAAGCATGGTAACTAATGCGGTTAAGGTTTATTAGTAGTAGTACTTGTGATATACTGTTTTTCACGTCTTTTTTTTTTTTTTTTTTGGTGCCTGGCTCTCTGCATCAAGTTTGTTGTGGTGATAATGTTCTTAATGTGTCCGAAATGCGAGTTTCTTGTTTGATGTTCTTAATATTCGAGTTGTTTGGTGTTATATAAAAATATAAGAAATGGGGGGCTTTCCGTCGGCAGCCACTCGCCACCATCCGTCGTGGCGGGTCGCTGTTCGGGCCGAACTATGGGTAGTGGTTGTTATCCGGGTGTAGAGCGATATTTTAATCTCTTCTGCATCTCCGCCAACCGTAGGGTTGGGTCGCCGGTCAACCTGAACACGGACACCTTCTTCGTCACCATCCGTCGGGGTGGCTCGTGGAGTGGTTGTTCTCCGGTTGTGGACCGATATACTAACTCTCTTCTGCATCGCCGCCACCCATTAGGGAGGGTTTGACCCGAACGATGGGCAGTGGTTGTTTTCCGGTTGTGGACCGGTATCTTAATCTCTTCTCAATCGCCATCAATCGTCGGGGTGGGTCGCCGTTCGTGTCGAACGATGGACACCTTCTTCGTCACCATGCGGATCGCACAGTGGTTGTTATCCGGTGTGGGCCGATACCTTACTCAATTCTGCATCGCCGTTACCCGACTTTTCGGGTCGCCATTGGACCCGAATGATGGGTAATTGTTGATATCCGGGGTTTGGACGGTGTCTTAATCTCTTCTGAATCGCCATCATTCGTCGGGGGTGGCTCGCCGTTCGGGTCGAATGACTGACACCGTTTGACCCGAAGGATGGGCATCCGGATCGTGCAGTGGTTGTCATCCGGGTGTGGACCGATAGCTTAATCAATTCTGCATCGCCGACAGCCGTCATGGCGGGTCGCCGTTTGACCCGAAGGATGGGCATCCTCTTCACCACCATCCTTTAGGGCGGATCGTGCAGTGGTTGTTATCCGGGTGTGTACTGTGGACCGATATCTTAATCTGTTTTGCGTAGCCGCCATCGATTAGAGAGAGGGGCGTTGTTTGGTGTAAAAAAATGTTTTTAAAAAAAAAAAAAATTCATAGGTGAGAAGCTTATTGATAACTTGGGAGTCAGATCCAGTTTCCATTAATTCACCATGCTCATAAAGCTGATGTTTTTCGTTAGTTCAAGCTAAGCAAAAAAAAAAAAAAAAAAAGTTTCCCCTTAAAATGTTTTTTTTTGAGTTCTCAATTTAGATCCTTTCATCCACACACCCACCATGAAATATCGCCTCATTTACGTTTCCCCTTATGCTGTAAGTTCTGACATTCTCTCGCTCTCTAGGGTGTTTCGGTAGGGCATGAACCGTATCACAAAAATGCAGTTTTTTATTTATTTATTTTTTTCTTTAAGGAAAAAGGTGGATAAAAGTTGCCACGTTTTTTTACCAACATTTCTGGTAATAATCTGTACAAGACGTTTTTCCGTAATTTAATCCGTAATTTAACCGTCGCATGATAACCACAAGTTGCCGCTTTTTAACAACTTCTATCCCCAAAGGTAAAACCGTAAAAGTAAAAGTAGTTTTTCGATGAAATAAATGTAAAAGCAGTTTGGTCATATAACGAGTTCACCCTCCTCTACAGAAGCCGACGCCGGAGACTGTCTATATATACGGGGAAATTCAATGAATAACACGAACAAAAGAAAACAAAAAGGCACTCTCACCGGCATTTTGCTTTATCATTATTTTTTTAATATTTGAAATAAAATATTTTATGTCCCAACTTTGCCTTTGTCTTTTGCCATTTTCACTTTACTCCACATGCCACAAGTCAAAGTTGGCTCCGGTTTCTCCCGCAGTTTAATCCAGCTTCCTATATATCTCAATATCTGTATTTCCCAAACTCACCCACTGAGACTAGGTTTGAAAAAGTTGCACTTCAGATGATGATGATGATGATAATAATAATAATAATAATAATATTCATCCTAGGATTTTCTATCAAATATATTACATGTACATATGATCCTAGGTCTTTTTTTTTTTCTTGATTATGTAATGTAACATACATATATGTCCTACATCAATTAAGTATGTTTGAAGGGACGATGAGTGGTGCACAAAAATGAGCAACGCTTTGCGAAGTGATCTCGCTTTCATAAGAGTGTTTGAAGAGTCCAAATTTTAACAGCGAATCTGAATTTTCTGTTAAACTAGTCATTATGCATGCGGCGCTTTGATTGTGGTTAGGATGTGATTGCATTCACACTTAACCGGGCCGTCATTGGCGGGGGCAAAGAGAAGGGGGAAAAAGTAGCGTCAATTTTATGCGATTGATATAAGTACTATGTTCTTTCCTTATTTTGAAAAATGACTCAAAGCCCAAGCTAACGAACAAAAAAAAAAAAAGACGCATTCTTAACAGAAATCTTCTCCCACTAAGGAGACCAATGATGAATTAGTGATAAAAGAGAGATTCAAAAGCGAGATACCTATAGAAGCACTTTCATACCGTGGAATAATTGAATGTTGTCATGCAAATTGAAAGGTTTCCTTTTTAAAATCCCGAGAACCAACCGACACAAACTTGTTGGCAAAGGAATTGAAATCTGGTGGAAGTCTTGAACCGTTAAGAATATTCCCAATCACATATTACCGGTCGGTCTAAATAGGTAATTAAAAGGGAGAAAGAGGAAAATAGGCCAAAACTTGAAACGATTTAAAATTAATAGACCAATAGTTTACATAAGTTAATAAATAAGCTAAATTATTGTTTTCATCAATAACTTGTCTGGTTATGAACCATAACTCGACAAGTTATTGTCTATAAATCACGGTTTTTATCCATAACTTGTCTGGTTATAAACCATAACTTGACAAGTTTGTCCATAACTTATCTGATTATGAATCATAACTTAACAAATTATGACATATTAATTTTTATAACTAAAAATTGACCTATATACTTTTTTAAACTTTTTATATAGGTATATTTTTTACTATTTTCCTTTTACTTTCGTACTATCCCTGTCACAAACAAAAAGCTTGCTTTGGGCCTCTTTGGAGCAAAGTTTTTGAAGACCGTCGTTCGTTTTCACACCACAATTATCCTTCTCACTACAATTCTCTTTCCGGAAATAAGCGGTCTCAGTCCGGAAGTATCGTGCTCTTATCAGATACCAGCTGCCAACTTTTGTCTATGACAGTAAACTTGGTGACAAAATGAAATACAACCGTCTTTGCTTAGTGGCGTTGGGGTCTCGTTATTTTTTGGGAATAAATAGTCTCAAAAAAAAAAAAATTAATTCATATTTTACGGTTAGAACAAAACTCTATGAAGAAGGTATCTTTAGGATTCTCATTAAAAGAGATGAGTCTTTGATGTACAACTGAAAATGGAAATGAAAGGTAGAAATAACTTACGGATATGAAGGGGCTTATAATTAACGCGTAAATAAAATCGTTATAAATACATGCACGTGGCTTTACGGGCTCAATAATCCACTCCCCTTCTAGGCTTCTAATTCTCTTTCAGCAGCAACACTGCATTAGTGCTATGGAACCCGAATTACTTCACCTGATTAGATTCTTACTTGCCCTAATATAATGATCTTTTGACTCCTTCAAAACAAATAATGAGTGAACCATCAGTTTGTCGTTGCGGGAGTTTGAGTGATCATTTATTTGGTTCACATTACTAATGTACGAAAGAATGAATAACTTCTGTATACGAAGTTACGAACAAATTGTAATCAAGGAATGTCATACTAAGCAGATGATCTACGAGTACAAGATCCATTCATAACAAGTTAAGACTTTGCACAAACTAAATTTAATTTCAAAAGTTTTCACTGGCTTAGAAGTTGGTTCACGATCAATTCCTAATTCGTCATTGAATACAAATACACGTCTTTTTCTTTTTTCTTTTTGGAGAAGAGAGAGAGAGAGAGGAGAGAAATCCTCTTTTCATACTTGGAATCTTTTCAAGAGTGTTTCAAATCACTTTATCTTATTTTCATTCTTCACGCTTTCTTCTAGTCAGCAAAACACACTTTTTTTTTTTTTTTTTTTTTTTTTTTTTTTTTTATAAAAAACAAACGAAAATCAGCAAAACAAACACTTAACAGTAAAGGTTCTAGATATATAAATCAGTAATGCTCAGAGTATATCAATATCTATGACACTAACAATTAGAATGAAGAATATTTTATCATTCCCCACAGTTGTAGAATTCTTTTTTTTCCAGACAATACACATAGAAATAATAATAAAAAATTCTACCATCATCTTACAAAGATGTCACCTAGTTAATAACAAAGCACTTCAAAATGAAGAGCAAATGGGAGGCATATATCTTCACTTAAAATTAGTCTGGCCCAACCAATTGAAAAGCAAAAATCAACTCAACAACTAGGCGCAGAGGTCCAATTATCTTATTCCGATTCAGGTGAACCTCCCGGGACCAGCTGCATTGTGAACAAATTTAAACATCTTGGTGTTAGGTAGCTTTCAATAAGAAGGTATCACTGACAGGTACGTTGCAGAGAAAAAAAAATCTTTATAGTTTAGATAAAAAGATTAAAAAGTTCCAAAAGTTTGAACTATCAAGTTCAAGCCTTTGTCCCGTGTTTTTCAAAATATTTCTGGGAAATTTGTTTCGGAGCCATGATGAAGAAGACTGAAGATTATCAACCACAGGCACAATAATTAAGGTGAACTTGCATAAAGTCTCAGCTCAATAATAAAAAGTCTTAAACTGACGTCTTACTTACAATTGCAATGTTGTTTCCATTAAGTAAAATCTGGTCGAGCTTGGTTATCCTTCTTCCTTCAGCAGTAATCTCACTGTGAATTCAAATAGAGAAGGACAAGACAAATTAGGATCATAAGCCTTCCAACATTAAAATGTTAACATGCTTAATTCATCGCCGAAGTAGGCTTTCACTGAATGAAAACATGAATAGAGTACAAGTGCATAAGAAAGAGAGAAGGAAATGAAAAGAGGGGTGTTGGGTCAAAGGAATATTATGTGAGACATCCTTGAATAACCGTATCTCTTAATGGAATTAGGATCACATCTACCCTGTTTGCTAGAGAGATAAGTAAATAAAAGATAAATCGGTAAAGTATAATTTAATATCATGCAAAGTCTTTGTATAAAACAACCACTTTTCGCACAAACACCAGTATGCAATCCTTCTTCCTTCAGCAGTAATCTCACTGTGAATTCAAATAGAGAAGGACAAGACAAATTAGGATCATAAGCCTTCCAACATTAAAATGTTAACATGCTTAACATGTTCAATGGTGGAAACTTAATGAACCGTCTAAGAGCGACTAAACGGACAAAACTTATTCATTCCATAGCGCCGAAGTAGGCTTTCACTGAACGAAAACATGAATAGAGCACAAGTGCATAAGAAAGAGAGAAGGAAATGAAAAGAGGAGTGTTGGATTAAAGGAATATTATGTAAGACATCCTTGAATAACTGTATCTCTTAATGGAATTAGGATCACATCTACCCTGTTTGCTAGCGAGATAAGTAAAAAAAAAAAGGCAGACCCCAGTGCCAAAGAGGCTCCCGTACTATAACAGGCTCGGGGGAAAGCTCAATCATATATATACGCGGCCTTACCCCCCGAAGGAGAGGCCGTTTCTGGGATTCGAACCCTGGACCCCAGGTGCAAACGCAAGTGCTCCCACCACGGTGCCATGGCTAGCGAGATAAGTAAATAAAAGATTAAAGTTTAATTCAATATCATGCAAAGTCTTTGTATAAAACAACCACTTTTTGCACAAACACCAGTATGCAGAAACAATTGAATATCAACTCGCAGGACAATATTTATAACCAACATGTACACTTAGCTGACATACTAAAATCAAGCTGTTTTTAGTTCCTATAATTCTGGAGGGAAGCATGTTTCTTATATTTAGTCCTGGATGCTGATACCTTTGAGGTTAAACTTATAGTCTCCAACAAAATTAGACCACTTTATGATTGGGTGGATTTCGGGAAGATCATGGCTATTGCATGAATAACAATTGCAGCATGACAAAGTTGATTCAGTATATGAAATTGTTTTATTAGAGACGTAAAAAAATGCAGTAAAGCCATAACGTCAAGTCTCCGCAAGAATTAAAAACTTCATCAGGAAAGCGCATTGTGATAGTTTTTCTTGTCCCTTAGTTACACTATTTCAGGTCTGATATCATTAACGTAGAGTCTTTTGTTGATTACCGATATAGTCCAAGTTATAACAGCATGTACTGTCAGCATGATTCATACCACTATAACAAATTTAATAAGCCTCCTTTGCGTTTTACCTATGTGCGGAGGAGAGTTTGTGAGAGGAATGTGGCAGGAGCAGGGGAAGGCAGTGGAGATGCAAGTCAGGGAGGTAATTCGTAGAAGAGTGATGAGCTGGCAAGTCAAGGGGGAGGTTATGAAGGAGGAATAGTATAAATAGTTTAGATAAGGCATGAGAAGGATTCATTCGATTCTCAGAACTTCTTAGACAAGTTTGGTTAGGGAGTGCAAGGGGTCACTTGAACACCCCCATACCCAAACCTGTGATACTGTAATTTCCGCCATTAATAACATAGATCAGGCCTGTGATTTGGCTTGTTGTGCATAAATCTCGCGTTGTCTTGCTCTAAACTGTTCTTCATTTTCTTTTCGAGTTTATCAATTGGTATCAGAGCACTTTCCCGGGATGACGAGGAGGACTGACGATCGTGAGAAGGAGAGAGAATGAAGGCAAATAAGGAAGATTTGTTGAAGGAGATGGAATCGTTGCGTGAGGATGTGGGGAAAATACCTTGATTGGAGCAAGGGCTTGAGTTGTTGTTGACAAGGATGGACGAGTTGCTGAAGCAGCAGAGTGCCGCAGATCGGGAGTTGCTGGAGGCAAAAAACGGGATTCCGGCAGAACAATTGGCACCGACGGCAGAAACCGGAGAGAGACCGGCGGAATGGCGAGAGGGAGGAGCTCGTGCAAAATTTTGGACTCGAAGGGTAGAGATGCCGGTTTTTGATGGTGAAAATCCAGATGGAGAAAGATATTTCTCCATGAATAGGCTGTCAGAGATGGAGAAATTGGACGTGGCGGTGGTGAGTTTTGAAGGAGAAGCCCTAGCCTGGTTCCAGTGGGAAGATCGTTGGTGGGCGATCCGAGATTGGGCGGAGATGAAACAGATGGTATTAGAATGAGGAGATGGAGAAATTGGACGTGGCGGTGGTGAGTTTTGAAGGAGAAGCCCTAGCTTGGTTCCAGTGGGAAGATCGTCGGTGGGCGATCCGAGATTGGGCGGAGATGAAACAGATGGTATTAGAATGATTTTGATCGACGCAAGAAGGGACTCTTTGTGAGAAGTTCTTGTCGCTGCACCAAGAAACAACGGTGAGGGAGTACCGCCGGCAATTCAAGACTTTGGATTTCTGAGCAAGTTTTGGAGAGCGCGTTCGTGAATGGATTGAAGCCGGAGGTGAGGGCTGAGATTCGCATGCTGAAACCCAGTGGATTGGGCCGCATTATGGAGCTCACCCAACGGGTGGAGGAGCGTAACCAATTGGTTCGCGGGCCCAAGGCCCAACTGGCTCCAGTAAGTTCCTAGAATAAGGGAGGCTATGTTCCGTCTGGGTTTGGTTTAAGGAGTAGTCCAACGTTTGGCGGTGGGCCAAAGCTAACAAACCCAACGTTGACCACTGGACGCTCTTCTGTGGCAACCAATAAACCCAAGGACACTTCGAGCGGGGCGGCGCCATTCAGGAGACTCACCGACGCAAAGCTTCAGGCGAAGAGAGAGAAAGGATTGTGCTATCATTGTGACGAGAAGTACTCCTTTGGACACCGTTGCCCGAACAAAGAATTGCAGGTTCTCATCGTCCGTGAAGAGGAGGATTGTGCAGGGGAAAGGGATGACGGTGCAGAGTCCGAGGCAGAGGAAGAAGTGGTCGAGTTGTCCCTAAACTCGGTGGTCAGATTTACATCACCAAAGACCATGAAACTCAAAGGAATACTACGTGGACAGGAGGTAATAGTTTTCATTGATAGTGGAGCTACACAATTTCATTTCTGTTGAATTAGTGAGAAAATTGGAATTGCTAGTGGACCGAACATGTGATTATGGGGCGATTATAGGGACTGGATTGTCTGTTAAGGGCGAAGGAGTATGCAGGGGTGCCATGGTCACTTTGCAGTAATAGAAGTCGTGGAGGATTTCTTGCCTCTGAAGTTAGGAAGTTCGAATATGATTCTGGGCATTCAGTGGTTGGAGACTTAGAGTAATGACGGTGAATTGGAAGAATTTGACCATGAAATTCTGAAAGGGGACCTCGGATTAAATAGGTCTTCGGTGTCTTTAAAAGCCTTACAGAGAGCGTTTAGTCAAGAGGGACAAGGGTTGTGGCTGGAATGGAACAACATGGAGTTAAGTACTCAGGAAAGCAATTGGAAGGTACCCGAGGAGTTGGTTAAGGTGCTTCATTGTAGAGCCTCGGTGTTTGAGATGCCTGCAAAGTTGCCGCCGGAGCGTGCGAAGGACCATGCGATAGTGCTTAAGGCGGGAACTTCTCCGATTAATGTACGACCTTATCGGTATCCTCAGGTCCAAAAGGAAGAAATTGAGAAGTTGGTCAGTGAAATGTTGGCCGCAAGAATTATTCGGGCTAGTGTGAGTCCATATTCCAGTCCTGTTCTCTTGGTTAAGAAGAAAGATGGAAGCTGACGCTTCTGTGTGGATTACAGGGCTTTAAACAAGGAAACAGTACCGGACCGTTTCCCTATTCCGATTATTGATGAACTTCTCGATGAGCTTCACGGGGCTGCAATTTTTTCTAAGATTGACCTTAAATCGGGATATCACCAAATTCGAGTCAAACCGGAGGACATGCCCAAAATTGCTTTTCGCACACATGAGGGCCATTACGAGTTTTTGGTGATGCCATTTGGGCTTACAAATGCTCCCGCAACCTTCCAGTCACTCATGAATGAGGTATTGCGAGCATTCCTTCGTAAGTTTGTCTTAGTTTTCTTCGATGACACACTTGTCTACAGTCGGTCCTTGGAGGAACATGTTCACCACTTAGATCAAGTGTTAGCGGTTTTGCAACAACACCATATTTTCGCAAATGCGAAGAAGTGTAGTTTTGGATAACAGTCTTTGGAGTATTTGGGACATTGTCTCAGGCAAAGGCGTGTCAGCGGATTTGGCCAAGATAGACCCAATGCTGAATTGGCCAACCCTGACCACGGTGCGTGACTTGTGGGGATTTTTGGGATTGACGGGGTATTACCAGAAGTTTGTCGCGGGGTACAGCCACATCGCAGGGCCTTTAACGAATTTACTTCGGAAGGATGGGTTCCAGTGGACGGCGGAAGCTGAAAAGCCTTTTCTTATTTGAAACGCGTTATGACCTCCGTGCTGGTTTTAGTTATTCCTGATTTCACAAAACCGTTTGTGCTCGAAACTGATGCTTCGGGGTTTGGCGTGGGTGCAGTGTTGATGCAGAACCAGCAACCCATTGCATACTTTAGCCAAGCTTTGTCTTCGCGGGCTCAAGGGAAATTGGTTTATGAGAGAGAATTAATGGCCATTGTTTTGGCGGTACAAAAGTTGCAGCCATATTTGCTTGGCCGACATTTTGTGATTTGCACTGATCAGCGTAGTCTTAAGTATTTGTTGGAACAACGCCTTGTGAGTGTGGAACACCAAAAATGGCTTACTAAGTTGATGGGGTATGACTTCGAATTTAGTACAAATCGGGGCAAGAAAATCGCGCCGCGGATGCTCTTTCTCGTATTTGTCTACTCACCGGGGTTGAGTGCCTTGCTGGTCTCGTCCATTGTTAACACGCAAGAGCTACAGCACCAGTTGTCGCAAGATGAGAAACTCGACCAGATTATTTCGGCATGACAGCTCCAGTCCGAGGCCTATCCTGAATTTTCCTTAGTGCAGGGGCGGTTGTTGTATGATGGCAGAATGGTAGTGCCTAGGCGCCTTTCATTCCTAAACTGCTTCACTCTTACCATGACAGGGTTCTAGGAGGCCATTCGGGTGTCCTTAAGACTTACCGACGCTTGGCAGCGGATTGGTTTTGGTCGGGGATGAAGAAGGATGTGACCTCATATGTGGCCGCATGTGACATTTGCCAGCGTTGCAAAGCCTCCACATTAGCACTGAGTGGCCTGTTATAGCCTTTGCCCATTCCCGAACGAGTGTGGGAGGATATTTCAATGGATTTTATTGAGGGGCTACCCCGTTCGGAGGGATTCGACACTATTTTAATGGTTGTCGATAGGCTTAGCAAATATGGACACTTCATTGCCTTGAAGCATCCTTTCTCAGCTGAAACAGTAGCTAAGTGTTTCATACGTGAGGTTGTTCGCCTCCATGGTGTTCCGCGTACCATTGTGACCGACCGTGACCGTATAGGCGTATATTTCTCAATCATTTTTGGACCGAACTTCACAAGTAGATAGGGACTACCCTCGCGCGCAGTACCGCTTATCACCCACAATCTGATGGTCAAACACAAGTGATTAATCGGTGTGTCGAAACCTATTTGCGTTGTTTTACATCAAATAAACCGGAAAAATGGCACAAGTGGTTGGCTTGGTCTGAATATTGGTATAATACCTCGTTTCATACCGCAACACGCACTACTCCTTTTCAGGTGGTCTACGGCCGTGCTCCACCTCTGTTGTTGCACTATGGCCTCGGCAAATTCGTGGTGGATTCGGTGGATCAGCAATTGCAGGACCGAGATGCCATGCTGGACTTACTTAAGTCTCACTCGCTTCGCGCTCAGCAGCGAATGAAATCGGTGGCCGATGGTAAACGCCGTGATGTGCAGTATGGGGTTGGTGATTTAGTGTACCTCACGTTGCGTCCCTACTGTCAGGTGTCCTTGGCCCGACGCCGCAATGAGAAGTTAAGTTCACGTTTCTAGTCCCTTTGCTATCACTGCCCGAGTTGGTCCAGTGGCGTACTGTCTTTGCCTGCCGGAGGAGGCTACGATCCATCTGGTATTTCACGTTTCCCAGCTGCGCCACGCTATTGGCCATGGCCAGGCTGTGTCTACGATCCCACCCCAGTTGATAGGTGATTTGGAATTGCGCGTCACACCAGAAGCTTTACTGGGCGTGCACCAACGAGTGGCAGGGGGACATTCTGAGTCTGAGGTTTTAATCCGTTGGGAGCATCTTCCGGCGCATGATGCGACTTGGGAGTCCTATGAGGCCATTGATCGCCAGTTTCCTCATTTCCACCTTGAGGACAAGGTGCGTCTTTGGGGCGGGGGTAATGATAAGCCTCCTTTGTGTTTTACCTATGTGCGGAGGAGAGTTCGTGAGAGGAATGTGGCAGGAGCAGAGGAAGGCAGCGGAGATGCGAGTCATGGAGGTAATTCGTAGAAGAGCGATGAGCTGGCAAGTCAAGGGGGAGGTTATGAAGCGGATAGCTAGTAGTTAGTCGGTTAGGCTAAGTTTGTTAAGGGGAAGTTAGTTACTAGAAAGAGGAATAGCATAAATAGTTTAGATAAGGCATGAGAAGGATTCATTCGATCATTCTCAGAACTTCTTAGACAAGTTTGGTTAGGGAGTGTAAGGGGTCACTCGAACACCCTCATACCCAAACCTGTGATACTGTATTTTCCACCATTAATAACAGATTTCAGGCCTGTGATTTGGCTTGTTGTGCATAAATCTCGCGTTGTCTTGCTCTAAACTGTTCTTCATTTTCTTTTCAAGTTTATCAAAATTCACGTCATTGTTCTCTTAAGTTAATTCATCAGGATATTTCCACAGCGAAACTTTGACACAAGCATTTGAACACAGAAAAACCACAAACTATTGAGAGGGAAGAGAATCTGCAGAAGGAACCTTAAAATGACACAAAGATTATGAAAAGAAGAAGTGAAAAGTAACTCTACCAAACACTTAAAAAGCAATTTCAAAAATAGAGTTTCCCAATCTATTCATCACCATTAAAAACTTATATTATCTGATTCATTTCACCAAAACAAGCGTGCCACTCATAAACATAAGGAACAAACTTCCATCGTAAACACTACTGCCCCGATTTCAAGAGCTGCATCAGAATTCAGATAATACGACCTATTTTCCTCTCTATCGCTCTCTTCTGCAAAGTTTACTAAAACCAACGCTAATTTCCCTAACGCGATAGTTCCATACAAGAGAGTACAAATTGCAGGAAGCCCTAACCAGTTTCTTTAGATTCAACTTTCTTTCCCCTTTCTTTCTAAAGTTCCGTAGAAACCAAAGGGATTCTTAGCTCATTTTCTATCAAAAAATTAAAGAAGCCAAATCCCGATATCTGCTTATCAAATGCAGTTATTAACATAACAAAAGAAATGAAATGAACCCTAAGGAAATGCATTAGCTTAAAATCAAAAACTAAATTTAAAATAAAATAAAACCTAGGCAATCGAATTAGGGTTTTACAGCGAGTGTATGATAAGGAGCATACTATTCAGTGACGTCTTCAAGGACCATGTTTACATATACATCGAAGCCCCGAAGAGTGCCGACGAGCTCCTTGTCGCCCTTCATTATGACCCAAATTTTGGATCCTATGCACCGGTCGATTAACTCTGCAGATTTTCCACCACCGTAAAAGGTTTCAAATTTCCAGTTCGATTTTCCCGAGAAAGTGGCAGAAAGACAAGAAATAAGTAAGAGATGCGAGAGTGGGAAAAGAGCAGTGTACCTTGAGGGAGTAGCTGCGACGGATTGTTGGCCATTGAAGCGGAGAAGAAAACACTTTCGGCCCTACGACAATGGACCTTTCGGCTACTGGAGAGAAGACTACTACTGAAGCTGACACTTTTGTGGGCTTAAAGCCTTGACTATAGTTTTTGTATGACTATGTTGCTTGTACCATTTTGGCCTCCAAACTTCTCAACTTTACAAAGTAAACCCAAAACTATGTTGTTTATCTCATATTTGTCACTCCAATCACAAAAAAAAAAAAATTGTTAGAAATTCAAGGAAATCAATTGCTTCCATCTCACATAACTTGTAAATGAAGGTTGTTTTACACAAATAACGTCTTTGAAATGAATTTAAACAAACCCTCAGACACCTTGTAGCAATAAACACGTGTATGAAAAGAATTTTTTTTATTATTATTTTTGTACTTTATTTAATTTTTAAACTTAAACATGAATTTAAAAAAAAAAAAAAACATTTCATTAGTTAAGCATGTGAGTGTCATATGGTTGATTTCATCAGTTAACGATTTTTGCGATCGAAAAGGCTAAATATGGGACAAGGTCATACTCTATTTTAAAAAAATAAAAAATAAAAATGCTCAAGTTCAAAATGATAGTATTTTTTTTTCCTCAAAGAAAAATGAGAGTCTTTTTCATCAGATTTTTTCTGCTCAACTTCAGATTTTTTCTGCTCAACAACAACCATAAGCATCTCAAGGCGTTTATCAAAGAGCAATGCACTTTCATCTCTCTTGTCAAGCTTCAAGTCACTTCTCTCGCAAATCGCCAAGCAGATTGCCTTGGTCTGCGGTGACTTTAGCTCCGGGAGCACTTGGAACAGTTGTGCAAAGTATGTCCAGAAGGTGGTGGTAGTGTCAACAGCACTGCTCGAAATTCACGAGTTTCGGCAAATGTCTCAAAAGTTGCAAGCCATCACGCCTAGACAATACTCTCGTATCTTAAGAACTCCATACCTAAATATCAAGTCAAGAGGTAATGATTATGTTTTGATGAGTGTGTTGGATTCTTAATCGAATATTAAGTTTATATGTGAATAATTATGTGTTGTAAACTGTCATATAAAGTTAAGCTCATTTAAAAGTGATCTATTAACGTTTGAGTAATTTGAACTTTAATGTATCTGATAGGGTGTGGACTTTTAATATGTAGAGACTTAAGAATAATTTTTATTTTTATGATGAGTTAAAATAAAAATATCAAAAGATAACAAGAAATTATCTATCTATATAGTGGTTATGGTCTCCAATCACACGTAGCATTCTATTCTTTCTAACATTGCTAAAAGATTCTCTAAAAAAACGTGTTGATCTAGAAGATAAATTATATGATTTTAGAGAATAATTTATTGTTATGGATTCAAGTACACTGTTTATTAATATATTGATTCTTGGTGATCCAATATGAATGTTTCCTAGATTTTAAGTAATAATTTTCACCTCAGGAGTGCTCATAAGATAGCTCTTCAAAGCGCAAAGCACGCTACTAATGTGTTTTTGACCAGAAAGTGTATTAGTGTATGTTTATATGAAGTTATAACATCATCATCATAGCTCTTGCAATTCTTCTTTTCCGTGTACTTCTAGTAGAAGCAATTCTTCTTGGCAGAGTATTAGAGACTCTGTTTTTGCTTTCAAGAAAGTTATTGTTAGACCCCTCAGACAGGCTGTTGCTTTGATGCCGGGATTTATGTTAATATTTTATAGCTCTTCCAAGTGGCAAACACACTACAATTACATAACCAGAGAATGGATTACCGTGAATATGCTTCTACAAGCCATAGATTCATCGTGTTAGCATTGGCACTTGGCAGTGGTAGAGTCTCTGGTTTACTTTGCATTGACAGAAGAAGCAAGCAGGATTCTGTACTTTGCATGGTATGGCGTCTTGCAACAACGTAACTGGCCATGTCAAGGAGCTTCGCTTTGCCAATATTCGCCACTTTTATTCACTAAAAGGCATGATCAATCATGCATTGTTGAGTTTAAAGGTATGCTCATTTTATGACTCAAGTTACATTGTTATAATGTTTTCTCTCATAAAAATGATTAGTACTGAAATTTTAGATAGGCCGTCCGCGACCACCGAAAAGTCTGAACTTTTACCCGATTACTGAGCCCGAATTACCCGAAGTTTCGGGTTGCCCGACTCGACCCGAATTCCACCTTGGACGGGCTTCGGCCAGCCTTTGGCTGCCCGATGCCTGGTTGAGCTGCCCGTTGCCCGACCGAAAATGTCCAAATTTTGTAATATTTTTATATTATATATATATATTAATTTAAAATTTGAAATGAACACACGAATTATATAAAAAAAATTATTTCTTTATTGATTTTTAAATTGTAATTCATGATTGTCTCGTTAAAAACCTTACCAAGAAAAACTCAATTGAGATAAAAACTTAGTAAGGAAAAAAGAGTGCAATCATTGTAAGACGAATTACAAATTTGACGAACTTACAAAGTCTATACAAGATTACAATAACACTATACAAATTACAAAGTAAATAAATATTTACAAATTACAATAATAAAATTTAATTTGAAGTAGAAAGATCGTCTTGAAAATTAAAAGTTAATCTATTAAACT
>NW_010366892.1:254223-254886 GCF_000414095.1 Morus notabilis
AAATTATGTGAGCTAGCAAAGGGACCTCCGATGGACATATAAATCAAGCTCCTATAATCACAACGCTACTTGTAAACCAACAAGTTCGTCTCATGATTATAAAACTCTAGCGCTATTCCACTAAAAGCCTAGAGCTGTACTCTCGATTTATATAACGTATTTACAAAGCTCTGATTAGATCTAGTCCATGACTCAATATTGTAACACCCTGAAGAATTAATTAAGATTAATTAAGGTAATTAAGATTATTAGTGTGCCTAATCTGGATTATTAATTGAGTTTAATTAATAAATGTTTCTGACACGTGTGAGTTTAAATAGTTCCAAGGTATTTAAATTATTCTCAATAATTTATTTTAACCCAGAAGTGTGTATGGGCGCATTTCTGAACTGTTCTTTTAAAATATTGTACACATGCCCTTTTCCTTTCCTTTTTCCTTTTCTTTTCTTTTTCCTTTTCCTTTTCTTTTCTTTTTCTCTTCCTTTCCCATGCGTCTCTCTCCCTCACTCTCTCTCTCACTCTCCCGTGCTCTCTCTCACTCTCACTCTCTCTCATTTTTGTCCCAAATCAAACGGATCTTGAACCAAGCAAAGATTTAAAGAAGTTTTCAACATCAAGAGAAGGATTCGAGGTAAGATTACTGAAAGAACCTCTCTTGAATCT
>NW_010366892.1:263930-267776 GCF_000414095.1 Morus notabilis
TCTCAAAGAATATTGTTACATTTATTCCTAAGGGCATAAACGCTAACAATCTCCCACTTGCACTTAAGTGAGTAAATGTGACATGCTACGCATCCCCATAGCCTCGACATGCTTCTCGAAGACCTTAGCCAGCATGGCCTTCGTGAACGGGTCAGCCATATTGTCCTCCGACGCGATCTTGCATATTTCCACATGCCCTTCTTCAATAAAGCTTCTTATCACGTGATACTTCCTGTCTATGTGCTTACTCATTTTCTGATATCTTGGTTCTTTGGTGTTAGCTATTACAGCACTGTTATCACAGTATAGTCTCAGTGGCTTATCCACACCAGGAACAACTTCAAGATCCATCAAAAATTTACGGAGCCACACTGCTTCTTTTGAAGCATCACTAGCTGCCACATACTCGGCTTCCATCGTTGAGTCAGAAGTGCAAGTTTGCTTGACACTCCTCCAAACGACAGAACCACCTCCCAGAGTAAACACAGAACCCGAAGTCGATTTCCTAGAATCCAAACAGGATTGAAAATCCGAATCTGTATATCCTAGAGGTGTCAAATCCTCCCCGAAATATACCAGCATATAGTTTCTAGTCCTCCGAAGATACTTGAATACATGCTTGACCGCAACCCAGTGGTTAGGTCCTGGATTCGACTGAAATCGACTTATAATCCCGGCCGCATGGCAAATGTTCGGTCGAGTACAAAGCATTGCATACATGAGGCTCCCGACCGCCGAAGCATAAGGCACCTTCGCCATGTATTCTCTTTCTTCAGATGTCTTGGGACAATCACTGTTCGAAAGAGTAATTCCAGACCTAGATGGTTGCCCACCTTTCTTGGAATTCTGCATTGCATACTTCTCGAGAATTTTATCTATGTATGAAGCCTGAGAGAGAGCTATCATTTTGTTCTTTCGATCTCTTATGATTAGAATGCCCAGAACATAATTAGCTTCTCCTAAGTCGTTCATATCAAACTGTTTGGTAAGCCAAACTTTGACTGATGATAAAGCCCCTACATCATTGCTAATGAGTAGATGATACTCTAAGAAATTAGAGTTATCCACTGGTTTTATGGCCTAAAATTGTTTGTCCACGAGTGATTGTTCTCGTTTATTGTTTGTTTTAAGCTAGATTTGTAGAGTTACATGTACTGTGGCATAATTCCGTATTGCTGCACCTCTTGAAATGAAAGCTGGTAATTTGGAAGTAAAATAGGTGAAAAAACTGGCTAATTCTATGTGAGTTCCTTGTAGGAAATTGCTGGGCTAAAATGCTGCAGCATTCTGGGCGACATTCTGGGATTAGCTGGCAGCTGATTGATGTCAGCGCACTAGCTAGACAAAGCAGACAGAAAAGAATCTGTGTGAGCTGGCTGAGGAGGTGTCAATTGGGTCCACTGTGCACATCAGCAGTGACACCTCAGCCCTTGTGTTGCCCTAGAAGGGAATGTTTCTCTCAGGACAAGTTGGTAGCCGCCAGGGGGAGAAAAAGAGGAAGAGAGAGAATCGGGCATTAATATAAAAAGAAGACAGTTGTTGTTTCACAGAGGAGAGCACACAGGAGAGTACGAAGACACCAGAAAACACAAAAAGGCATTATTCAGAGAGGAAAAAGCTTCGGAGGAAAGCTGAAGAAACCAGAACATCAAGTAATATTCAGCCTAGAAGGAAAATACAGAGACGTGAGAGCTGGAAGTTGAAGGACATTGTTGGCCGGCCACAGAGGAATCCAAGATCCAGCTGAACTTGTTCTTCTTCTGTTAGCTTAACTCTTTTTGTTGTCATTTAGCTACTAATTCTAGATATGGATTATACTGGAGCTTTGGATCTTGTAACTATCATTATGAACTAAGTTGTTGTAGCTAGGCTTGCTAATGAAACCAATATTGTAAGAATGATAAGTTGTTTCTGAAATGCTATTAATTTACTATTCCTGTTCATTCATGTGAGCTAATGTTTATTTCTATTCTTGATTGGCCATCAACCTTAGGATACAAGATTGAGATTAATACTGGAAGGGTTAGTTTTAATCGGATTAGCATGAATGATGTTTGTTCAATGAACTTGCTGAGTTGTTGATTAGTGGATGGGATAGGAATATATTATCCACCTTGCATAACTTAATGAAACCTGAGCTTAAATCTGCAGTCCTAGAGCTGGATTCACATACGAATGTGTCGGAAATAGCTTAAAGGACTACAGTCATAATCAATTCGGAAGAACTTTATGCATCAACGAGTTTCTGTTAACAGGATAGTAGAATGCTGTAGCATTCTTGGTAACATTCTAGTCAGACTTGCAGTAGAAGGGAAATTAGCAGGCCTAGCTCATTTACACCACTAAATTACATTTCATCACTACATTCTTGTTACTCTTAGTCACTTTAGACCGTATTTAGTTTGCATTCATTTTATTTACATCATTTTAGTGAATTTCTCACCACATTCATCATTTACTTGTTTTGTTGATTATATAACTCCAGACACATATTTTGGTGATTCATTCCTCGTGGGATCGATATCCGTACTTGTGTACACTTTATTACTTGTTAGTGACACGTGCACTTGCGAGCATAATTATCACGCAACAGAGTCCCCTCAATCCTAAGGAAATACTTCAATCTTCCTAACGTCTTGATATGCTTATAAACACAAGGTTCATCCATATTCTGTTGGAATCCAAAAGTCTTGACCACTTGGTCAAATCTTTTGTTCCAAGAACGGGAAGCTTGCTTTAATCCATAAATGAATTTTAGCAACTTACAAACTTTTCCCTCTTGACCCTTAGCCCCAAAGCCTTCTGGTTGTACCATATAGATACTTTCGTCAAGATAGCCGTTCAAGAACGCCGTCTTGACATCCATTTGCCAGATCTCGTAGTCGAGAGCAGCCGCAATGGATAAGAGAATGTGGATGGACTTAAACATGGCTACAGGCGAAAAGTTTTCCTCGAAGTCGATTCCCTCCTTTTGCGTGTATCCCTTAGCTACCAGTCTAGCCTTATAGGTTTCGATCTTTCCTTCTGCATTTCTCTTTCTCTTGTAGACCCATTTACACCCAATGGGCTTAATCTCATCAAGAAGATCTATAAGTTCCCAGACTAGATTAAAATCTATAGATTTCATCTCAGCTTTCATGGCTTCTGTCCAGAGATTTGCATCAACATCCTCCATAGCTTCTTTGTAAGTATAAGGATCTCTGTCATGTTCCAGAGATTCTGCCAAAAAGGTTTCCCCATTAGCCATGAATCTCTCAGGTTCATGTCTGATCCTCCCACTACGCCGAAGCCCCTTAGGTTGTTGTTGGGTTTCCCCTTCTACTCTGATTGGATTGGTTTCCAAATGAACAGTCAGTATGACCAAGTCACTCGACATTTCCTCAAGCACCATTTTGCTACGAGGCTTAAAGTCATTCATGTAACTTTCCTCCAGGAATGTTGCATTCGTTGAAACCACAACTTTATTTTCCTTGAGATTATAGAAATAACCCCCTTTCATCCCTCTCGGATAACCTACAAAAATGCACACTTCTGAACGTGCTTCCAACTTGTTCGCTTCCTTGTCCAGGACATGTGCAGGACATCCCCATATGCGAATATGGTTCAAGGATGTCTTCCTGCCCGTCCACAACTCGTGAGGAGTTTTAGGAACCGACTTTGTTGACACGTTGTTCAGAAGATAACATGCAGTTTGTAAAACATATCCCCAGAAAGATATAGGCAATTTTGAATAACTCATCATGGATCGTACCATGTCCAACAAGGTCCTATTTCTTCTCTCAGCTACACCATGCTGCTGTGGAGTGCCAGGTGCAGTTAAATGGGATAGAATCCCATTCTCTAATA
>NW_010366892.1:271572-272859 GCF_000414095.1 Morus notabilis
ACAGAGTAGTCCAATGGTTGAGCGCTCATATTTTCCAATCCACTGATAATGCATAAGAGGATATCATTGACTCTTTATAGGAGATATGGATTCCACTATCTATGAATAACGAATCTACGCATACACGAGTCATGCCCCCAATGTACTGGCAAGCGTACCTTTATATAATGTCAGGATGTCTCCTTTTAGTACATCAAAGGATACAAGTCAAGTATACAAGTTCATCATCCCTCTCAGGATTAAGATGACAACATATAATTCGTCAAAAGTGAATTGTTTTATTCAAACAGAATTATTAATTAAAACAATTCAACTTTGGTCCGATCTACTATAGATTTCACCATTAGAAACTATCTCAATGTCTCCACCCATAGAGTCCCACCTCCGACGACCAAGACAAGCCGTCTCCGTTAGGAAGTAGACAACATAACAATCTTAACATGAATAAAGCGCCCAACTTTATTCTCTCGATTGTGGATCATAAGATTTAGACTATCATCTTTAGATTCTTGTCTTCCACATGTTTTTCACATTACATGCATGACCTAAAGATTTAGAATGATAGTCTCAGACTTTCAGTTTGCTTATCATACATTCAACTATTATGAACATAAAAAGGACAATACATAGATATATGAAATAAATAAATCTTTATTAATAGTCAAAATATCTCAAAGAATATTGTTACATTTATTCCTAAGGGCATAAACGCTAACAGATCCACTCCCAGATTCTTCTTGACCTTGAGTCACCGCCGTCGTCTTCTTCTTCTTCTTAGACAACCCGAAAATATTCAAGAATGAATGCGGATTGTCGTCTCGTTGTTGCGGTTCTTCTACACAAGGTGTGTTTCTAAACCTACTTTCATAAGAGCTATAGAGAGAAAATATTTTTTTCTTTATAATAGGAAATTGGTCAGTAGTGTCGATAGCTAAAAAGTCACCTAAGTTATCTAATCCACTTTCTAAACCATCTAATTTTAATCTAGGGTCAAAAATACACCGAAACCATACAACATTGGTAATTTAGACCAATATTTTTTAAACTTCTTTTCCATAGAGGCGATAGAAACTCCTAAAACCTCGTGTGTCCTAAATTCACTAAATAAAATAGACATTCTTAAAAGTTCTCCTAACGCTAATGGTGACGTTGGGTAATAAGTTCCACTAAGCATTTAAGTAACTTTGTGAAATCTACCTAAAAAGTTAAACAAGAGTTCGGTAATTTGCCAATCAGTTTCATCTATAAATCCTGCTCCTAATTTTGCACTAACATAATTTGTTATAG
>NW_010366892.1:273166-302131 GCF_000414095.1 Morus notabilis
TTTAATATGACCTGACATTGATTTTAAACCGGATTTTACTATTAAATTAATTATATGACATGCACAACGTTAGTGAAATATATCATTATTACCGAATAAACTTAAATCATTTTCAAAAAGTTCTATTGCTTTAGTATTCGCAGTTGCATTATATAATGTTATGGCCATTATTCTATCTCTTAAACTATATTCATCAATAACAGATAAAATTGTGTTATATATTAAATTGGCAGTATGTGATCCTATAACACATTTAAAGCTTAAGATTCTCTTATCCAAATCAAAACCTTTATAATAATGTCTGGTTACAGCTAAATAATCTTTGTTGGCAACGGCGGACCAAATATCTACCGTTAACGCAACGCAACCATTAGTAGAGTGTAAAAGGTTGATTAATGCTTCATTTTCTTATTTATATAATTTTAATGCATCTTTCCTAAGAGTAGTTCTAGAAAAAATTGTGCATTAGGATTATGTATAATTTTAATATAACGCTGCCAATTCCTTTGTTCAGTAAAACTAAATGGTTAATCTAATGTGGCTACTAATCGTGTCATTTTCATACGATCAACTTGCGGATCGTATTTTCACGTGCTTAGACCGCCAGTTTGGCAGTCAAACGATAATTGTGTTTGGCGGAGATCAGCTTCACCTCCTTGCTTTTGAAGACACTTTTTAGAATATCTTCTCAAGTGTGTAGTGCCATGAATAGTGTTACCTTAAAATTTATCACCATAATATTTGCATTGAGCTATGTATTTAATGTTACCGTTATTGTCGACCTCATCGAATGTGTTAAAGTACTCCCAAACTGCTGAGGTGCGCTTGCATTTTTTCTTAGAACTTGCAACACTTGCACTAGCACTACTGCTTGCCTCTCCTCCACGCCCACCAGTGTCACCACCATTACGTCCACGACCTTTAGTACGTCCACCAGGGCTCGGATTTGTAGTTTTCTCAGCAACTCTTTCCGTAGTTTGCGAATGCGTTTAAAAAACATTAGGAAATTACCATTCTTTGATGTTGAATTAAGCATCAATGGGAATATCACCACCATAACCAAAAAAAGCCATTATGAAAAATAAGAGAGATTGAGAGCGCTTTGAGAGAGATTAAGAGAGATCAATAGAGATTTAAGCGATATTAAGAGAGATTTGAGAGAGATTAAGAGAGATATGAGAGAGATTGAGAGAAATTGAGAGAGAATGAGACTTTTTAGGTGAGGAAAATAGTTGGGGGAATGGGGTATTTATAGGAAATTTTTTGGCTTGAAAAAAAAAATTTTCCCCCAAAAATTCGGTTCCAACGGCTAAGTGGAATTCGGGCATCGGGTCGGGTATCGGGCAACAGTAAAAAATATAGCCGTTGTGCTTTGAAATTTTAGGAAAAATTCAGGCGGCGGTCTGGTCGGGTGAAAAAGATCCGTTGGGTTCAAATTCGGGCTAACGGTCAAAAATTTTTGGACATATTCAGGCACCGGGCAAAATTTGGGCTAACGGTCAAAAAAATTCGGGCAAATTTAGGTTACGCAGGAAAATTAAAAAAAAATCTGGAGGGCCACGAGGTCGACTTCTCCACCGGCGGCGGGCAGCCAGAATGGATTTTTTTCGGGCTGCCTGAGCCCGTGCCCGACCAAAATACTCGTACGGGCGGCGAATGGCACCTCCCCGCCGTGCCTAAAATTTTTTGGGCATCGGGAATGCCCGCCGCCCGAAGTTTCACCACTAAAAATGACCTTGATTATTTCATGTCACATTACTACACTATTTTCTCTCAAAAAATTTAAATTTATCTTTTTTATTACAATATTTTTCTCTCACATACACAACTCATAAATAAACATATCCTAAAATAACTTAGTGGCTTTTAGACTTGAGCTACAGTGATTTGAGAGGCCTAAAATTCCCATTTTATTTATTCTCTTGCAATTGATCATTGACTTTTTCAATTTGATGGGCAAAAATCCTGATAAGTGTATGAAAATGCACTTAAATTGTTCATAATTGTTAAATAAATTGGGTTTTAATTAAATATTTTCGTGGAATTAATTTTTTGTGAAAGTATTTTATTTTAATTTAATTTATTTTGTTTTGTAGGAAAATAAGACATTTGGGCCAAAACTATAAAGAGAAAGTGAAGCCCATCAGCCCTTCAGCCAGCCGTCCGCTGAGCCGAGCCGATTGGAGCCAAGCCACAAGAGCCTCACCAGCGCGCCACGTGTCGTCTTTTGCTGCGCCCAGACGCGTGGGACCCAGCTGTCCCCTTATGCACGCGCGTTTGGCATGCACAGCCTTCCCCCTGCGCGAGTCTCCTCCACGCGCGTGTCACCCGGTTTTCCTTTCTTCTCCGCGTGGGTCCCACGCTGCAGTAGCTCTCCATTCAACTCTCGCCACGTGGCCATCCGGGACTTAGTTGTCGGCCACTTCTTCCTCTCCGCGAATTAGTGTCCGCCACGTGTCATAATTGAACCCAGGTGTCGGCCACTTACTCCTCTCAGCCTCTCTTCGCGCGACACGTGTCCCGCTCATTTCTTTAGCCAGATGCGTTTGTGTCCGTTGTTTTGCTGTTTTTCCTGACTGAGTGCAACAGAGATTATTCTTCAGCCTCAAACCGTTGTGATGGTTTTTCTTCTCACCATAATCAGCCTTTATTCTCAAAAATTAAGCCTTGTAAATTCTAATTTAATTAGGATCCGTTTTTACATTATTTTTAATTTTCTACTGATAGTTTTTAGCATTCCCAAAACTCTATAAATAGGGCATTTGTTAAGTGTATTGGGTTGTTGATTCTTAGCTTAAATTTAGACACTTTTTCTCTTATTTTCTTGCTCTTATTCTCATATTTTCTCTTTAGAATTTTGTGAGAATTATGTGCAAGCTAGGCTAGAGTTTTTGGGTGAGGCTAGAGATGATCCTATATGTGCAGTGAACTTGTTTGGATTTTGATTCTTCAATGGTTTGTAAGTTTTATACATTTAAGTAAATAATTTTCTTTTATCATATTTCTTCCTCTTATCAATATATTTTATTGTCAACTTTTATATAAATCTAGTCAAGCTCTTTTTATGTGATTGTTGCATGATATTATATATTGGTAGGTATTGTTTTATGAGTAGTCTTTTACATTAATATCGCCAACGGTATATTGTCACTTTTAGATTTCTCATAAGATAATTTTTCCTAATTCTAAACGTTAGAATTTTATTTACTCGAATACATTTTTAATTCATATGTTCTTCTAATATTTATTTTCTGATTGATTGTTTGGGATGTGAAACTTTTAATTGAGTCAATTTATGAATCAAAATCCAAATAGGTGAACAAAGCATATAGAGGATTCTCAATGCCTTACCACTTTTTATTATTGAATTTTCTCCATTTTAAATTGTTCAAAAAATCATCAAAAACACTCTTCTTTTCTTTGTTTGATTGCTTACTTCTCTAACGCTTTTGTTCTACTAATCTCTTTTGTTTGATTTTATTACCTCCTCGTGGGATCGACCGTCTTAATTGTGCTACAATTGACCGCTTGTTTCTGTACACGTTTGGGCATAACCAAATTTTGGCGCCGTTGCTGGGGAGGTGAAACAACAAGGGATAGATTTTATAGGACCTTTTCCACCTTCTTCTGGTTACCTTTACATTTTTCTTGCTGTGGATTACGTTTCTAAATGGGTAGAAGTCGTGCCTTGTCGAACCAATGATAATGCGACAGTTGTGAAGTTCTTGAAAAAGAATGTGTTATCTAGGTTTGGTACTCCGCGTGTTATCATCAGTGATCAAGACACTCATTTCTGCAACTGATCTTTTGAAGCTCTCATGCGAAAATATGGTGTCATTCATAAGGTTACAACTGCCTATCATCCACAGACTAATGGTTAAGCTGAGTTGGCGAATAGGGAGATTAAACTGATTTTGGAAAAGACGGTAAATCCCGACCATAAGGATTGGTCTTCACGTCTTCTTGACGCTCTCTGGGCATACTGTACTGCTTACAAGTCCCCTCTTAGGATGTCTCCCTACAGGCTTGTATTTGGAAAAGCCTATCATTTACCTGTAGAGCTCGAACATAAGGCTTATTGGGCTATCAAAGCCCTTAACTTCGATCTTAGTTCTGCAGGTATTAATCGCAAGCTCCAGCTATCAGAAATTGAGGAGCTGAGAAATGATGCTTACGACAATTTCAGGATCTACAAGGCAAAGATGAAAGTGGCACATGATAAACAAATCATGCGAAAGAATTTTGAGCCGAATCAGAAGGTGCATCTCTATGACTCCTGTCTGCATCTCCACCCAGGTAAGTTGAGGTCGCGGTGGACTGGTCCATTTGTGGTGAAACAAGTTTTTCCCAACGGCGCTGTCGAGGTCGAGGATCCGAGCGATGGGAGAATATTCAGAGTTAATGGCCAGAGACTGAAGCACTACATTGAGCGTGTGAGCCAGGCTGAAGAGATCATTATCGAGGCTCCGGTTTACCAAACTTGAGAAGTTTGCTTCCAACACTTTTGTATCATATTTTTGTTTCTTTGTTTCGTTTAGTGTGTTTTGTGTGCTTTTATTTTCAGTTTATTTTTGTGTGATTTTATATTTATTTGTGTGTTTTGGCGATTCAGTTCTGGAGGCTCAGTTGTGTTCCAATGTTCGTCATCCAGGTGTTCTCTTTCCCCTGTCTCCTTCATATTGCATATATTTTTAGACATTGAGGACATTGTCTGATTTTGGGTTGGGGGTGGTGAGCATATTCATGCGTGAGATTAATTTTTGTCTTGTTGTCATTTTGGGTCAAAATTTTTGTGAGATTATCTAGGTATGATTTCAAAATGTTCAGTTTGAGTCAGCTTTTGCTATCTTAATTACCAAGAAATGATTTCCAGAGTTCTTTTTGAGCACATGTCAGACCTTGTGGTAAGATGGTTGTTAACACATTTAGTTGAGAAAGATTCCTGAGTTTAAGTTTTTCATTTTTTGTGAGTTGTGAGAGTTAAGAAAACAGTTTTTTGAACTTTCATTGATCTTTTGAGTTGGTTGAATCATTATTGGAGCACCATTGCTTGACTTGTGACATTTGCTTAAGGGATGATTTTTGGTTATGAATAATTTTTAGAATTGAGCCATGTGTTGTAAATATTTATCAATTTTTCTTTTGTATTTCTTTCTCAAAAAAAAGAGAAAAAAAAAGAGAAAAAGAAAAAAAAGAGCGCAAGAGCATCATTTTATCATCAATGTTTACGTAGTTTGGTTGTACTCACATCTTGCGCTGCATAGCAGCCAGTCAAAAGAATGCCTTACTACATCAGCTTCATTAAATGTATGTTGTCTCTTGCCTTAAAAAAACAAAAAAAAATGACAAAAAAATAGAGTGTGTATATTTGTTTGTATTTTTCAGCTCTTTGTTTGTTTATGAGATCTTCCTTTTGACCAGAATGAAATCCCAAAAGCTTGTTTATGGTTTGAGTGATAGATTGTCCCAGACATGTGATTTGCCTATCATTTGTCCCAGTTATGGTTTGATCAATGAAATCTCTTATTTTCTTGCTCTTATTCTCATATTTTCTCTTTAGAATTTTGTGAGAATTATGTCCAAGCTAGGCTAGAGTTTTTGGGTGAGGCTAGAGATGATCCTATATGTGTAGTGAACTTGTTTAGATTTTGATTCTCCAATGGTTTGTAAGTTTTATACATTTGAGTAAATAATTTTCTTTTATCATATTTCTTCCTCTTATCAATATATTTTATTGTCAACTTTTATATAAATCTAGTCAAGCTCTTTTTATGTGATTGTTGCATGATATTATATATTGGTAGGTATTGTTTTATGAGTAGTCTTTTACTGCAATATCGCCAACGGTATATTGTCACTTTTAGATTTCTCATAAGATAATTTTTCCTAATTCTAAACGTTAGAATTTTATTTACTCGAATACATTTTTAATTCATATGTTCTTCAAATATTTATTTTCTGATTGATTGTTTGGGATGTGAAACTTTCAATTGAGTCAATTTATGAATCAAAATCCAAATAGGTGAACAAAGCATATGGAGGATTCTCAATGCCTTACCACTTTTTATTATTGAATTTTCTCCATTTTAAATTGTTTAAAAAATCATCAAAAACACTCTTCTTTTCTTTGTTTGATTGCTTACTTCTCTAACGCTTTTGTTCTACTAATCTCTTTTGTTTGATTTTATACCTCCTTGTGGGATCGACCATCCTAATTGTGCTACAATTGACCGCTTATTTATGTACACGTTTGGGCGTAACCAAATCCTAATGCACTTTAGCTGGGGCAAGCATTTAGAGGTGTTCCATTTGAGGGTCATTTCTCAAAATTCCCCATTTTTCATTTCTTTGTAATAAAAGTGGAGGCTTAGGCCCTACTTTAAATAATAATAATAATAATTTACTCAAAATTGAAAGAAAGCTTAAAAAAAGAATTGAATGAAACATAAATGCATAAAATCACAAAAAAAAAAGTGAAATCTACAAAGCATTAGTAATTTTATTCTTATATGCACATCAAAGTAGTAAAACATATTATCTAAAAAGGAAAAAAAAAACCAATATATGGGTTGGTCTCGAATTTCAATAGTGGAAAAACAATGAGAAAAAAAGGGAAGAAAAAAAAAAAGAAAACACTTCGACAAACCTATGTACAATCTAAATAAAAAATACAAAGAAGGGATTTATTTTTAAATATACCATCAATTTTAAAAGTTATTCAAAAAGTATATCGTGTATTTAAGGCTTCATCAAATATATACGAGGACATTATAAATGTTTACAAATTCATTTCATGTACTGATTTTTTACTACAATTTTTTCATAAAAATAGATAAAATACTCTTTGACAGTTTAGCTGCTAACCTAATTAATTGGTTTGTGAAGGGTAGTCTCGTCATTTTCTTAAAAAAATATTAGTCAAAATTGAGAATTGACCAGTTCCTTGGTATGAATTTGATACAAATTTTAAATGTTCCGGTATTTATTTGATAAGATCTAAATTGCATGGTATACTTTTTGAATAAACTTAAAATGCAAGGTATCTTTATGTAAATAAATAAAGTTTTTAAAAGGAAAAAGCAAACATTAAACAACAACTAGAAAAAGGTAGAGACGTACTACGTAGTTCGTTTGGAATTAAAAGACACTTCTCTAGTTCTATCGGTTTCATTGCAACTAAACATGCAAAGTAAATAAAAAAATTAAAACATTTTAAAAAAAAATCATTTAACCACCCCTCCCCGGTTAATATACCCTTTTCATAGAGATATTTGGTTTCCCTCCAAAATCTTCCATCTCTTCTTCTTCTCCTTCTTCTCCTTCTTCCTTTTTCTTCTTCCTTCTTCTCTTCGAGAAAATCCAAGGGTCCAAAGACGATTTTCTTTGCTATGGTAGGGGCGATCGCGGCTCTGTTCGCTTACTATTTGCAATTCATTGTGATTGGATTTAATCGTGATTCTCTCGCCAACCGAGCACCTCCGATCGAAGCTAGAGGTCCACCCAATACTGTCGTCATTGGAGCTCCAAACATCAAAACTGCTGCCATCGGAGCTCCAACCATCAGAACTGCTACCATCGGAGCTGCTTCCGTCGGAATGGCTGTCGTCGGAGATCCTCCCATCAGAATGGCTGTCGTCGAAGCTCCTCCCGTCGTAATTGCTTAGTACTCATATTTAAACAATCACTATCCTATTTGGTTTCAACCAAAATGATTTTCTTAATTCCAATCTCTCTTATTGTTCGATTTTGATTTCCTTTTAAAATTATGGTATATCTTAATTGAGGAGCGGGTGTCCTTTTTTATAGGGATTAGAAAAGACCATGGCATCGTCTCTTTTCGATGTGGGACAAAGAGCTTTTCCACTTTTTCCCAATTTATTGAGAGTTTTCCCTTCGATTTTCCTAACTTCATAGAAGTACTTTGAGAGTCAATTTCTCATTTCACTCGTTCACCATTTTGAGTGTATAAATATATCATTTTGTTCTCCACACAACGAAGAACACAATTCCAAATTGAATCGTCACTAACGCGAAGTGGATTTTGCTCAAAATTAAGCCTTAAAATGGTACTGATAAGTGCATGAAAATGCACCTAAATTGTTCATAATTGTTAAATAAATTAGGTTTTAATTAAATATTTTCATGGAATTAATTTTATGTGGAAGTATTTTATTTTAATTTAATTTAATTTGTTTTTATAGGGAAATAAGGCATTTGGGCCAAAACTAAAAGAATAAAAAGAGAAGAAGCCAATCATAATCCTATCAGAAGCCCATTAGCCGAATGAGCCGCGCGAGCCACTCCTCCAAGCCGCGCCACGTGGTGATTTCTACCGTGTTCCCCACTTTTCCCTCTCACCCATGCGCGCGTTTCATTCACGCTAGGCCCAGATCGTGAGTTCTCTGCACGCGTGCGTAAGCCAACCCCTTTCTTCTTCCACATGGGACTCAGTCGTCCCCTTTCGTACGCGCGTTTGGCGTGCACTGCTCCCTCCCCGGGTGAGTCTCCTCCACGCGTGCGTCAAGCGGTTCTTCATTTCTCTCCGCGTGGGCCCCGACCGTGCAAATCCTCCCACTCATAAGCGCCACATGTCCCTATGGGACCCAGCTGTCAGCTATTTCTTCTTCTCCGCGAATCATAGCGTGCCACGTGTAAAAATTGATGCAGTTATCGTCAATTTTCTCCTCTTAGCCCCTCTTCTCGCGACACGTGTCCCACTCATTTGGAATTCTTTAGCCAGTGATCAGTTTTGTTTCGTTGGGATAATTTTAGCATTCACTCTCAAAATAAAGCCTTGCAAATTTGAATTAAATAGAAAAATGTTTTTAGTTTTATTTTCTTTATTATTTTTGTTGATGATTGTAACTTTTGGCATGGCCCAAAAACTCTATAAATAAGGGCTTTGTTAAGTGTATTAGGTTGCTGAATTTTAGCCTAAGTTTTGATATTTTTCTCTCATTTTTGTCTTGCTTTTGTTCTCATATTTTCTCTTTAGAATTTTGTGAGAATTATGTGCAAGCTAGGCTAGAGTTCTTGGGTGAGGCTAGAGATGATCCTATATGTGTAGTGAGCTTGTTTGGGTTTTGATTCTCTAATGGTTTGTAAGTTTTATACATTTAAGTAAATGATTTTGTTTTATCATATTTCTTCCTCATATCAATATATTTTATTGTCAACTTTTATATAAATCTAGTCAAGCTTTTTTTATGTTATTGTTGCATGATATATATTGGTAGGCATTATTTTATGAGTAGTCATTTACTACAATATCACCCTGAGGTATATTGTCGCTTTTAGATTTCTCATAAGATAATTTTTCGTAGTTCTAACCGTAAGAATTTTATTTACTCGAATACATTTTTATTTACAAGTTCTTCAAATATTTATTTTCCGATTGATTGTTTGGGATGTGAAACTTTCAATTGAGTCAATTTATGAATCAAAATCCAAATAAGTGAACAAAGCATATAGAGGATTCTCAATGTTTTACCACTTTTAATTATTGAATTTTCTCCATTTTAAATTGTTCAAAAAAATCATTAAAACACTCATTTCTCTTCTTTATTCGATTGCTTACTTTCCTAACGCTTTTTATTTGCTAATCATTTCTTATTCAATTTATCGCCTCCTCGTGTGATCGACCGTCCTAATTATGCTACAATTGACCGCTTATTTTTATACACGTTTAGGCGTAATCAGGTACCCTAAAAATAGTTTTAAAGCTATTTTTCCAACACAAAATTCTTGGATGCATAAGGCAATTTAGCCGTGGACGACTTCAAAGCTCTCCACAACTCCACTTCTTCTTCAAGGTCTAAAGACATCACTTTTAAAGGGGGCAATCTAAAGGATTTGGACTTATTAGCTTCACTCTTAGCTAAAAGCCTTTCAAGCTTTACACTTATGGAAGTCATCTACAAAGGCCAATTATTAGAGGTTTTAAGTATCAGGTGTGAGAATTCAAAGGCTCAATTAGGTTTGATATCATAACGAAGGTTTAGAAATACTCTGCCTTCTCTATTATTTCATCAAGCAATTCAAAGGCTCTCATGGTGTTACTAGAAAGTGACTTCGTCTTGTTTATTTCAGTATATCTTCACACAACGTGAAATTAATCAGTGAACTGTAAACAAGCAATTTATGCACAACCCCAACTCCACCCACCTTATTTACTATAATCAAAAGCATCTTTGCTCTTCCCCTGCATTCCTCAATCCATTCTCCACACCCATAAGGAAATGCCTCACTCGGGACAAACCTAAAATTCATCATTTCATATATTAGCTCCACACTAACCTCAAACTCTTGCAGTCTGCAAAACCCAAGTACCAATGTACAACCACATACCCATATCCGTTTTCAACCAAACCCCTTTTCTTTTGACCCAATAAGTTGTTAACTTCAACAACCTCCCAAGCGCTATGGCTCTTGCACATCCATGAATCAACACATTATGGTTATGTTTATTTGACCGCATTAAAACAATGCATTGTATAATAATACATTTAAGAGTGGAGCTACATTGGGGTCACGAGTGGCAGTTGCCTCCGGCCCAATGGCTCCTGTCATGCTCTAATATTTAAGCTTTAAATATACTCATTTTCAATCTTAAAACCTCAAATAAACTAAGTCAATTATAGTACTATGTAAACTTATGTTTTATGGACTTTAATTTTAAAAAGTAGATTAAATTCTATTACAAGCTTACATTAGGAAGAAGAATAAAGATGATAATAAAGTAAATAAAATGAAGGTAAAAAGAGAGACAAAGTTAAGAAAATATAGTTGAATTGTAATTTTCACTTTAAGATTTTAGTTCCATTATGCCGCCCTTGAAATTTTTTTAGATCTGTCACTGAATACATTAATACAATGTTTGGTATGACTATCATATAATATAACTTAATACGGAAGGTAAATTGATACGATCTATGTCGTATTATTGAATATAACTTATTTTTAGCGTATTGTATTGAATTATTCTATAACAAATCCATGATTTATGTCGGGATTGGACACGACTGGGGTCGGGATTAGACAGTCATAGAGTCATACCGGAGCCTATAATTGTTTAAGAAACTTCTTTTACATTTTTCAGGGGGCACACTGCAAATTTATATTTTCTAAAATTTACATTTTGACCCCTCAATTTGTATAAAATACGTTTTGACCCTAACATTTTTATAAAATTACATTTTTATCCTATATTTTAACAAAATTACATTTTGACTCTAAAACTTTTAGAAAATTATATTTTGACCCAAAATGTTTAAAATTTACATTTTAATCCTAAAATTTTTAAAATTTTACATTTTAACCCTTTACACAATATATCCTAATATCAAATACCGTATTGTAAATACAATACAAGCTACTAAACATGATGCAAAGGAAAAGGCAAGCCTAGATTGCCGGGTCTCTCCTCCACCTGGGTAAGTAAGTGGTAGGGACAGAAAAAGTGTGTTTGATAGTGCTTCTTGGAGCTCAAAATCACTTCTTTAGCCATCAGAAGTTGATAATGGTGTTTGGTAAAACCCATAAAAAGTGATTTTTAAAGAATTTTTGAAGCATCTACAGTCAAAATCAGAAGCAGTCTAAAGGTAACTTTGGCTTTTAGATCGTGCGAGAATCAGCATAATACAATTAATTATTATTAACAAAGTTATATTAAATAATTAATTATTAATTACTAATTATATTGTATATTAATTAATAATTAATAAATAGATATACTTAATAACTAATAAATTATAACACCTCGAAGAATTAAACATGTTTAATTATGTTAACTGTGATATATTAGTGTACCTAATATTAGTTTTTCTTAATTAATCATGTCATTAAAAAATTTTAAGTACTTAATTTTGAAAATACATTTACTTTTACTTTTCCTTCTAAACACCCTTTACTGTATATTTTTAAATTTGTCCTTCCTATTCTTTTTCCTTTTTCTTTCTTTCTTTTCCTTTTCTCTCTCTCTTCCTTTTCTTTTCTTTCTTTTCTTTTCTCCTCCTTTCCCCATAGCTGCTCCCTCTCTTTGTTCTCTTTCCTTTTCTCTTCTTTCTCTCCTTTGCTTCCCTTCAACGACGCTACCCACTCATTCTCTCTCCCTCTCGCTGGCGCTCTCTCCCCCTTCTCCCGCGCCCTCTCTTTCCCGGCCCTCTATCTTTTCTCCCTCTTTCTCTCTCTTTGGTTGTTCGTGGCCGAACAACAAGGAAAAAAAACAGAGAAAAGAGAGAACGGCTCCATCAACTAATTTGAGGTAAAACCCCTTGAAACCCACTCATTGATTTGAATTTCTAACTTGAGGAATTGTGATTTTGGTTAGATTTGATGAATTTTGGTTAGGGTTTAAATTTGAACAAATTGTGGTTGAACTCGGATTAAATTTAGGGGTTTTCAGTTATTCAACTTATTGAAGTGTTTGGAAACCGATTTTAGTAATTTCCTGAAAATTTGTTTTGGAACTAAACTCAAACTGCAGGTTTTGGCATTTACTTACTGATGTTGAAATGCTGCTGAAATTCCTTAAAAAAAACTTATTTTTGAGCTAAATTTCAATTAGAAACCAAATTAATTGTTTGAGTTTAAATTTTTAAAGAATTCCAAATTGAATTATGAAAATTGGTTACAAACCTTAGATTTGAGTCAAGGCACACTAATAGGAAGCAATTGAACATAATTGAACTAGAATTATTTTAGAGGTGATAACTAAGTTCTTATATATTGTTTTGATTACGAAGCTAGCGGCACGATCGGACGTAGATCTTCAAGAATATACGGTTGGACAACGTGAAGTTAAGAGGTAGGATATTCTTTTTCATATCCTTGTTAGCCTGTTTTAAAGTGTTTTGGCATATGTAAATATTTTTAAAGATAAAATATGTTTGATAAAGAAAAGTAGTTTAAGACAATAGCATGATTATTGCTATTGAACTTATAATGAACTGATTTAAAGTTTTAATATATATTTTTTTCAAAATAAGATATCTTGCGAACTGGTAAACCCGCTGATGGCCTAGAAATCAAGATATGGAGATCATATCCTTAGGAGTAGGACCCAAAATCCGGACGGGCCACTACGGTAGATTATGGCCTTGCTATTGGTTGTAAGTAATTTATCATAGCTATAAATTACTTGTTTATGCCTATAACTTGAATTTTAGTTTATTTTCATATCAAAAAAAGAATGTTTGGTTCTGGCTGATGTGTTAGGACTGTGCATTTTTATTTATTTATAAAGTTTTCTAAAATATATCCTATTGGGCATTCCACTCGCTTTTATTATGTTTTCAATGTTTTAACCCCTCTCGAGAGTTAACGGTTTAGATTTACAACACGACAAGTGAATGCCAATGGATTGAAGGCGCGAGATTCGAAGTGGTTCATTTGTTTTGAATTTACAGTTTTTAATTCTCAGATGTACTATATTTCTGTATATAAACTATATTGGTCAACATTGTCCCATAGTTGTATTATTTTTCTTAGATTTTATAAACCGTTTTAAATATTGTTTATAAAAGAAAGACTCCAAAGCAATATCTTTTAATATCTACTTTGTGAATATGCATTTTTCTCAGTGTAATTAAGTTAATTTTCATTAATTAAATCCTAATAATCACGGTCTCATCTTTGGAGTCGTGACATAAATAGTAATTACTTCAGTATTAATTAAATATTAATTTATTAATATTAAGTTTTTATTTTTGTTAATAAAATAAAATAATCATTATTTATTTAGTTAAAAATTAATTATAAAAAATTAATTATATAACATATTAACAATATAACAAGTAATAATAGGTTATTAAATAAATAATTAATAATTAATATAAATTATATATTATGTTAATTATAATCTATTAATTAGTAAATATTGGGTAAATAAAAAATAAATAGTAATTACTCAATTAATAATTAATATTAAATTATAATTATTAATATGTAATATATTAATAAAAAATTATTATAAAAATAATGATTATTAAAAATGGATCATGTGATGTATCAAATAATAGATTATTAATTAAACATTAATCTTTAATTAACTAATTATTTAATCATGTAAGTAAAAGTTAATAATTTAAGTAGTAAAAGGAATATTAATAAATTATGTATATATTAATTATTTTCTTAATATACTAATTAATTATTTATAATCTAATAAATATAAGTACATTACTAACATAATAATTACTTATAATTAATTACTAATTACTATTTTTAATTATTTAGCATATTAATTTAATATATATATATAGTTTAATTACTAATGTATTCATTAATGATAATTTATTCATTATTATATTATTAATATATTCATTTTTATTTCCTAAATAATTATCAATTATTATTTATTTTATATATTAATTTAATGTTATTAATTACAACCATCTTAACTATCTACAGAAATTCAACCTCACAATTTATCTAACGTTATTATATTATTTTTAAAACCAACAATATTTATATAATTATTTTAAAAAAAATAACATTTATATAATTATAATTTATTAAATACTCAATTACTTCTGTGACAATTATTTTTTATTTTAACACAACTAAAAGGAATTTTTTAAAATTTATAACACTACTCAAAGTCCCACAGCCCTCCATTTTTTTTTTTTCGATAATTCACATTTCATAGAGCCCTTCTTTTTTTTTTTTTTTTTACTTTCGATAAATCAGAACCCCAAAATTTTGGCCTATAAATAAAAGTTCTTCCATTTACAATTTCCATTTTCCACGCCAAAATTCCCGATTCCTATATCTCAGCAAGTTCTCTTACGCTATCTCACCAAGACCAATTTCAGAACGGATTCAGTTCATTTCCTTTTCGTAAATTCTCGCCTTCTTTTCCTCCGTTAAGGTTTCAATTTTTCTGTAATTCAATCTTGATCTGATAATTTGCTCGATGCCGATTTAATTTAAGCTCTGATCCTCTTTTTGATTAGGTACTTTTATTTTATATGTATAAATCCGTCAAATTCTGGACCAAATTATAGTTTTTTTTTAAGGATCTGTTGGTAATTGAGTTGTTTTGGGTTAGGGTTTAATCGAATTGGTGGCAGATGGATGATCGGTGTGGTTTTTATGGCCTTTTTTTTTTTTTTGTGGGGGGGGGGGGGGTTATTTGGTTGTTTTGAATTTGATGTTTGCGTTTAGTGGACGAAAAAACTGGGATCTTATAATGCCTCTTTACCACCATATTACAGCTTGCATATTTGAAGGTTAAATTGAGAATCCCATTGAATTGCTGATATTTGATTGGTTGCAAATACACATACAAGTTTATATATATGTATATATATTATATTTCCTGATTATATATGTGTGGTATTATTGCTACGGCTTATTAACTTATTGTGATAATTGTGTTTGCATATGAGATCTTTGAAAAATGATGTGGAGTCAGTATCTCAGGTGTCAGGGTAGAGGATAGCTTGTTGCCGATTTATGATTGTTATCATCCTTTTGCATCTGTTTGCTATGGTGGACTTGTATTTTTTTTTCACGCAAACTTCAGATGTTATAGTTAGTGAATAAAGATTTTTCAATGATAAACTTTGTCGCCATATGTTGTTTGTGTGATCATTACATCTGTTTCCTGACATAACTGCAGGTCTTCGGACTGATTGGTGACCTTGTGGCTTGAGAAGTAGTTGCTTAATTATTATTCAAGAACTGTAGTTTCAAGCTTTGTAGTGCTATCCGTTGCTTCATAATTGTTTCATAGTTTGGAGTTTGGAGCATTGTAGAGTGCTTGCCTTGTGATTTTCTTTATAGAGTTGGGTAAAGATTCAGTAATTTTCAATTGGTATCAGTCTAACAGAAATAGAGATTCAGAAGCTCGGTAGGGAATATATTTAGAGCTCCTCCTCTTGGTAAGTTTAAATGCTGTTGAATGATTCTTTGTCCTGATAATCTTGTTATATTTTCAACTTCAAACAACGGCCGTTCTGTTATGGGTTGTTTGCTTGTTTAGGAGTTGTTAATATTTGATCTCACAACAGTAGGACCTATTAATCCTACATCATATTAGCATTCCATTCTGTTTTGTTTTTGTTTGAAAATAAATTAGTTTGGGACTAATAAAATATGCTTTGTAGCTTGTAGTTTCACTAAAATTCATTTCTTATCAAGCTGTCTTCATTTATCATCTTACTTTGTGGTTCGTAGTTTACTTTGAAGTTTATGGATAATTAGTTTATAACTAATGACCATAAGAGGTCAATGGCCATATTTTCCTAATGTGTTGTGCCATTAACTGAGGCTTGACTTGTATCATTAGATAACAAAGGTGATTGTGGTATTAAGACTAGCGGCTTATGGACAATCTTAAAGGTAAGTTTATGGGGCAGATTGAGGCAGCCAGTCGTCGAAAGTATTGAGAATGACACAAAAAAATTGGGGGGGGGGGGGGGGGGAAAATAAATCTCGGTAAGTTTAGAGGTCTTCCTTGGACTCCATAAGGGCTTGATTTATATCATACATAGCTCTATAGGAGGAAAAAAAAAAAAAAAGGGGGGGGGGGGGGGAAAATAAATCTCGGTAAGTTTAGAGGTCTTCCTTGGACTCCATAAGGGCTTGATTTATATCATACATAGCTCTATAGGAGGAAAAAAAAAAAAAAAAAAAAAAAACCTTCTCCCCCTTTTAGTTGAATTGATGGTTGCGAAAATTATGAGGCTTCACCATTTTGATAAGGATCCTAAGAGTAAAAAAACCGGGGTAGCAGACCTTTTTTAGATTGACTGGTTGGTCGTTCAGTACTGTTGTAGCTATTGGATTTTGGGTTTTGTTCTATTGAATCAATGAATAAAGATGCTATTCACAATAGTCTGAAAGATGAGAAAAGAGGTTAAGAAAGATCATTGCTGTTTATCCCTCTGTCTCTCTTCCAACACACATATGTTACAGAATAAGATAATGAAATTTGTGTTGTGATCAATATTGGTTCTAGTTGTGTTCGTGTGCCTATAATGGGCTGTATTGAACTTGGCTATGCGGATAAAAAAATTTATATATGCATATACACAAAACGCACACATGTGCCCAGGATTCATTTCCTCCTCTCTTTCTTGTCGTTACTGAATGTTATAGTTGTACATGTGTATTTTCTTTTTTCAAAATTGATAAAGCATTTGATTATTTATGAGTACTAGTGTTCTGATGAATTATATGTGTCGAGTAAACTACACAGTATTTTTCAAGATGGCTGGTGTCAATCGAAGAATTTGTACTGATTCAGATATGCGTGCTCTTCACAAAGAACTGGATGAAATTTCATGCCCCATCTGCATGGACCACCCCCATAATGCTGTTCTCCTACTTTGCAGCTCGCATGACAAGGGTTGCAGGTCTTATGTATGTGACACAAGTTATAGGCACTCAAACTGCTTGGACCGGTTTAAAAAGATAAGAGCCAATAATAGGAACAATCCAACTCCATCCAGTTCTTTAGCACTAAACTCGAACAATTTGAGACCAAACTTGAATGAGGATAATCAAAATCACAACCTAAATGAAAGCAATGCTGTTATATCTGTTGATTTGCATGGAGAACCGCGAGAAAATAACACTCGAGATCTAAATAGGCTTTTAGAAACACAGGAAGGCATTGTGGAGGCTGTTGATTCAGAGCCTTTAAGAGAAAGGGTAGAAGTTGATGAGTTTGGTGTGGAGAATTCATCAGAGTCCGATTTGAGCTTGAAATGTCCTTTGTGCAGAGGAACTGTTCTTGGCTGGGAGGTCGTAGAAGAGGCTAGAAAGCACCTTAATTTGAAGAGAAGAAGCTGCTCCCGTGAATCCTGCTCATTCTCCGGCAACTACCAAGAACTCCGCCGACATGCTCGGAGGGTTCATCCTACCACTCGACCATCTGACATCGACCCATCTCGTGAACGAGCTTGGCAACGCCTTGAGCACCAAAGAGAACTTGGTGATGTCGTCAGTGCTATCCGTTCGGCAATTCCTGGCGCTGTCGTGGTCGGGGACTATGTCATTGAGAATGGAGATAGGCTAGGCGGCGAAAGGGCCGGTGGTGACGCTAACGGACCATGGTGGACAACTCTGTTTCTGTTCCAGATGATAGGCAACATGGACAATGCAGGGGATCACCGAGCTCGGCCAAGGGCGTGGACAAGGCATAGGCGCTCAGGCGGAGCCAATTCCGATCGCCGGTTGATCTGGGGTGAGAATCTGTTGGGTCTTCAAGACGACGACGACGAAGATGACCTTCGAATACTTAGCGACAATGGAGAAGACACCTCTCCAGCCCCTCCTAGAAGGCGTAGGCGTTTGACACGGTCAAGATCAGATGAAGATCAACCATGAGTCGTGCCATTCCTATTGCCGGTAAATTTTCCCATGTCTCTTGAAACAACTTTGATTTCTTGATGCTGGATTTGTACATGGGCATTATTTGCCCTTGGTCTGATCTGACCCAGTTGGTGTCACCACCATAATTGTTCCCAGTAATGTGCAGAAAGCTGTGTTTCACGGCCTTTTTGTGGTAGGGAACTTTGGTTTCAGAAAGTCAAGAAAAGCCCAGCAGCTCGGTTAAAAGTGTGGGCCTGGGTATTGCTTGTGTGAAGATAAATGCATGTATGTGATGGGAGTTTGAAAGGGGATTTTTGTTTAGCGCCGATTCTCCAACAACATAGGAGTGGAAAGAGGTGGAAAATTCTGCTCGCTGGGGGCTAAAGAGAGTCAGCATCATTGTGAATGTTTAAAATTCAGTTGGAGATTGTTTTCATGCAATTACGCGTTTCTGATTACCGTTGTTCAACTTGTATGATAAGTTCAGTTAATTTCTTTTTCTTGTATCGTATTGATTCCGTTTTATTGGTTCTTTGTATGATAATCTGTTTTTCAAATTGAATAATCAATATAGCCTCTGCAAAAGATAAAAATTAGTAATGGATTAATATGCCCCTTTGGAAGGTACCACTTAGTTTGAATTAAGATTTAAATTTTATGAGAGAAAATATTATAGTAGAATTTTTTAAATTTAAATTTTTGTGAGAGAAAATACTGTTTATTATAATTCTAGTGGCTTGAACTTGACCTCCAAATGCACCTAAAATTTTGCTAAAAGGGACAGCGGTGCCTCTAGTTGAATGAGAAATTGTAATGTAGAATAGGAGATGAATTGCAAAGTACGGCAGAAAGCCAGGTCCCTGGCCAGGCAGCTAATCTCACTAGAATTAGAAAGGCTTGTATTGACTTGAGACCTTTGGGGGTTTTTTTTTTTTTTTTCCTTTTTCTTTTTCTTTTTCTTTTCTTTCCTGGTAAGGCTGTTTAGTGTTTACTATTAAAGGTATTCTGACGATGGAAAATAAATTTTAGTTTTACGGAACTAGATTTCAGAAATTTTATAAAATATTTTAATAATGTATTGAGGAATTTAGTTACATATTATCTTGTCTATTTTATACTAAAGAATTCTAAGGAATTGGAAAAAAAAAAAAAAAAAAAAAAAAAAAAAAAAAAAAAGAGGGGTGGATCCCTGATTGGTAGGTCATCTTATTGTTGTCATGCCACCACCACTGATGGTTGTGCCATGTGAGAGGTTATTGAAACATTAGAGCATAATTTGTATCCTCAGCGCCCATTAATTTGAATCTGGAGGCAAACTTCCTAGAGCTTTGACTGATTAGGTGGGCAAAATCAAAGGGGCGCCCAAAGAGAGGAAACTCTTTAAAAAGCTTTGATGGTTGTAGGTAAAAAGACCATCTTCAAGCTCCGAAATCAAAGTTGTGAATCAACTCCTTTCCCCTAGCTCGTAAAACCAACAAAAACACCTAACTGCGCACGGTAGTCTTGTGTCTCATGCCATCGCGATTTTTTTCTTTTTAATGGTCTTATGAATTGATGGACCTTGTTGGGACAAATTTATAATGGAGATCACCTTTTGAAACGTTTCAAAAATTGAGAACGAAAGATTTGATCATGGACTAGAAATGAAAATAAAAGATTGCCATAATTCAATTCAAACTTGCATGAAGTAATCAGCTTAGCTACCACTATATCATTACATGCAATATTATCTAGAACTTTCCAAGCAGCTAGTACTTCCTTGTGTTATTTGATACGCCTGTGCCAAGATATACAAAAGGAACGTGGTGGTTTTTAAGATTACGACTATTCCACATACTCCTCCAAATTTCAAAGAGCTAAAATTCTCTAGACCTCTCTCCGACATAACGATCTTGATGTGGCCAATTAGGAGTTGCAGATCCGTACAGCTATTTTGTTTTATTTATGCTTTGACTGTGATGTGATTTAGCCACTGATATTCTTTCAACGGCCAATATTGGTGGACTCGGCATGTGCAGTTTCTGCCACAAACCAAAGGATGGCATTGAAAGCTAAGAAAATGAGAGGGCAAACAAGCTCAGACACAAAGTAGAAAAATGCTTGGGCACAACTAATAAAATGTGTGTATATTTCTGGACCTCATGTTGTGGACCTGTAGTTTATTAGTGTGTGGTGTTCAGCACCGCTCGTGTCTTTAACGTAGTTGGAGTAAGGACTTTAGTCATTTTTTTGTAATTAACTAGTTGAACAAGTGATTGAAATGTTTGTCTGGCCATGTTAATTACAAGAGTATTAGATGCCTTCCTCATGTCATTCCCCATGTGAGCCCCTATTAGTCCTTGTTCTAGTGCCCACATGAATAACAGCTTAAGGCGACAAATTATTTTCCCTTCATAAAAATATCTCTTTGCCCACATGCTTAATCAACATCTATAATAGGTGTTAATACTATTAAATGGTGACTGAGAAACAGAATGGAAGGGGCCAGGGGAATCTGTTTGTGGATCATTTAAAATCATGAACTAGATCAAGTTAGCTAAAGGTTAAGAATCTTCCTTATTTGTTATAACATAATCTAAAATGTGAATTTAGTCTCTTTTTTTTTTTTTTTTTTGCACACAGTGGTCTTTATTAATTAACCTTCCTTTTCCTTTGACTTATATAAGCCTGATGTTCAGTATCAATGCACATTCCCAATCCATTTTCATTTTTCCTATTGTTTCTTAACATAAGATTTCGTTAAAATCACAATAAGATGAAAAAAGCACGTAAAATTAACAAACCCGAAATAAATATGACGGTTTAAGATAGAACTCTACTAGTAAAGTATTTTTCTATCCTATCGTAAATATTTCATTAAAAAAAAAATTGGTCTTTTTGCCTAAGAAAATGGAGGGCCTTGCTTCTTCTTAACGGTCCAATTAGGCGACTGCTTGCCAAGCTTGATTGGAGAGCAAGTGCCTTGTGCAGTGTTGCGTGTACGTGTATATTTTAGTTTAGATTATCAGCTAGACATTTAGAAGAGACTAACAAAACAGATCTAGCCTTTTGAGCTTGGAAACTCCCAACTTGGTTCACTTTATAAACAAGTTGGTTTTAGAGCATTGGCCGACTTTGTCAACATCAAACGAGTGGATAAGGCTTATCCCTTGGTTTGTTTAATTAAAAGGGTAATTAGATAGCATGCATCACATTCACACTCCACCCAAGTAAATCTTTGACTGGTGACCGGTAAAAAAAAAAAAACAGAGAGAGAAAGAGTCCGTACCATTTCATAATCTGGAACCAACCAGATCGTAGAGCCATGGACTTACAAGTGTATGGCCAAACAAAATGCCACCAATGCTAAACCCCATTTAGCTAAATCAAAATCTATTTCCTTAATACCAACCACATGATCATGTTATTTATTTAATCTCCATGTTACTAAGAATCCCAAGCCAACGCTTCCCCACTCACTGCTTGGTTGTCTCACCGGACGTCTTCCTTATATTCACTCAATTTTCCTTTGTCTTCTTCTCCCCTAAAGCCTCAAAACACTAGACAGGAATCTTTAGCGTATGAAACTGCACGGGTAGATCTCTCAGAGCTGTCCATTTGACCTTAAAATAATCAAATCCTCATCTCTTGACTCTCTCTCTCACTCAAGGCACTATATAGAGGAGACACAAAATACATATAAAACCATGCAGGTGAGCAATTGTGTAAAACTTCATAGTAAAAAACAAACACTTTTTGCATAGGCTCACATATTTCCCATCTTGGTCTAATATTGTAGCAGTTTCTTCAATGGCTCTTCAAGGCAACACATGACAAAGGAAAGGATGATGGTCCAGGCCCTACCAACCAGAAGGAAATAGCTAGTGGTAAGGCCCAAAGAAATATCACCTACTCTGAACGCTCTTATGGTTTCACAACCCATTTTCAAAACCATCGCATTATTTATATTTGACCAACTTAATTTTTTTCTCTTGTTCAGATGATCATGTGGTTGGACCAAAACATATAATTGTGTTGAGGCGTGATGGTGGGGTGTATGGGAGATTTAAAAACGTCAAAGGAAGCAAACCGGGTACTAAGAAGTACTTAAAGTTGTTTCTCCTTTGTAGAAAGGATATAGCAACCGCTTGCTTTTACGACACTACTAATTTGAAGAGGCCTAGTGACATCAACACAAGACAAAATCAGATCAATAATTCCATGAAGATGAAGAAAGAAGACATTGCTAGGGGTTTAGGCATTAGTAAGATGGATCAGACTAATCATTCGGGCAACAAGGTTTTACCGATAAGCGAAACGACATTGTCAACCAACAATACAAGCACAAACGACCAAAGTGTTGGCACATCAGAAAAGAAGGAAAAACTCAAGAGGGATAAGGCCAAAACCATGTCAAGAATGAAGGAGCTTTTGAGGTGGGCTGCGGCTGCTAAATCTGAGAGGGCGGGTAAATTCATAGGTCGAAAGGTAAAAATCTTTTTTTTTTTTTTTCTTTTTTTCCTTTTTGAATTTAGAGATACTCACATTTTAATTTTTATACCCTCAGTTCTAGATATTTTGAGCCTTTCTCTATAATGTTTAATGATAGGTGGAGGGAACTTTGTATTGTGCCAGTAGACTTTGCATGTTGATTGGATATTTTGTAATTAGGTGGAAGATGTTATAATTATTAATGCCCAAATTGAGAAGGCCCCGCATCTCTAATAATTAAAATTGTGGGGGAGTATAGATAAATTTTAGCCCCTTCTCGGTTTTGTTTTGTTTTTGTTTTTTTTTTTTAAATTGGAGGAGAAGGATGATAGAGGCAAGTGTAAAATTATCAATAGGCTGTGTTTGTAACCACATAAAATTTAAGTAAGACTTGTTAAAAAAATGTACTCTCTAAAATGTCGGATTCGTTACACATGTATGTGTTTATGGTTATGTTTAGTTCGCTGATTTGAATTTTTAATTCGAGTTGAAATGTGACTTTATGTGAGGGCTTTTTACTGTAGTAAAAAAATTAGATGTAATTGTTTCTGAGAGCTTTTTACTGTAACAAAACTCAATTCGGTGAAATAAACGGGAGCCTATATTTATGGAACTGGTAGTCAAGTTGCTTGATTTGAGGCTTAAAGCGGTGTACTATTTTGTTAAATCAGGTTCTGCAATTTAGAAACAGAGGAGCTCTTAAAGCAGTACCCGATGATGATCAACTCAGCAATGAATCGCCCAAGATCAGCTTTAGATGGGATGTAGAAAGCTGCTCCACAATCTCCTCTGCTTATTCAGCCATTTCAGCGCCTTCTTCATTGAAAAATGATTCAACCCTAATCACACAACGGTCACTATATTCAATCACTAACATTCATCATTCAGATCACAACCCACCAAGGAAAGGAAATTGGATCACAACAGATTCAGAATGTATAATCATCTCTCAAACCTTTTTTTTTATTTTTATTTAATTATTTGTAATTACTATTATTACAATTATTATTTTGTACTCCTTTAACTTGGATATGTTTATTCTTTTTTGTTGGTAAACAGTTGTGGTGCTAGAGCTGTGAAGAAAGAGTGGAAGATCTTTGACGTAAAATCAACTGTTGGGAATCGCATTAAGGTGCATGAAGATGTTTGTTAAAATTCTAATTTTTGCGAGAGGCTGATAGGATTTTAAATGTAACATCAATTTAAGGATTCTATATCTACATTTTTAAAGTCTGACACGCTAACAGATTTATTATGTGGATTAATCTAGTGGTGTTATGAACAGAAAATATTCATTGTGGAGCCCAAAATAATTAGAATTTTGGGAGATTGTTAAGTTATTGTCACAGGAATGTGTGTGTGTTTGTGGTTTTTTTTTTTCCATAAAATAACTGGCTTTTATTAATCTCGAAATGCAGAGCAGTGTCTGCACAAACAGCAACTGAAATCTCATACACCTCCTAAAAAGTATCAGGAAATGATATATCTGCCAGCTCAAAAATTCAAATTATTTTAAAAAAATCAATCAATTTGCAGAATTTTTATCACAAGAAAGTGAGCCTAATGGACTATTTACACATATGGTAAAATTTTAATAGTAGAGTTTAAATATAATAAAATTTTGAAAATATTACAAGAATAGTAAAATTTTGATGTTATTAAAATAAATGATTATATCATTATATAATGTAATATGTGACATTATTATGATAATAATTATGTCATTTTTGCTATATTTATAATATTATGATAATTTTATTAAATTATAGTATGAAATTTTACCAGTGTAATTATTATTAAAAAAAGAGAGAGAAAGGGAATAGGAAAGTGAGCCTAATGGGGTGATGAATGTTGGACAAGATAATAGCCCCAAATTCACAAAAATCTTAGAAGTAAGAGAAATTGAGATACATACTTTTTAACGTGTGTATGAATATATATTTTTATTTTACTTTTAATTAATATTTTTAATCATAAAATTATATTAGTTAAAAAAATATTAATTAATAGTAAAATTAAAAATTCAGACGCAACATAAGTTCAGTAATTTTCTCTAAAAGGTAATTATATACAATGTATATTTTGATAATTTCATTTTAAATTCAATTTACTTTCCCATAGAATTATGATTCTATCTAATTTTCCTTTCAAATTAATTGTTTGTAACACTCGTATTGAATGTTTCGTATAGTATGAGTATCAACATAATATTTTCTCTTTGTTTCGTTTCCTTTTTTACCTGCGCAATTTGATTAATAATCTATCTATAAATGTCTTGATTTCTTTAATTTAGACAATTTTATTACCTTTTCCTTTTTTACCTGCGCAATTTGATTAATAATCTATCTATAAATGTCTTGATTTCTTTAATTTAGACAATTTTATTACCTTGTTTTGGCCGTGGATGATATACATGAATTGATTAGTTCATGATTGACCACATCAACAACCAAAAGGGAGAATGGGAGAAATACATAATAATCTAAGAGGGGAATAAAAATTAGAGACTTTATCCGATAGTTCTTGTAAAAATAGACTATTAATAGTATGTGATTCTTCAGTCGTCAGATCTATATTAAAATATATTTATTCTACATATTTTTTTAATCTGATGTAATTTTAATTAGATCTAATAATTAAAAACTGAAACTACCAGTATAATAGAAGAATTAAGGACATAAGTTTTATGAAAATGCAATAAATAGCATTTTTTGAATAAATCTATTTTTACAAGCTAATAAAAAACCTTAAATATTATAATTAAGGTCCGTTCAGTTCACTAATTCAAATTTTTAATTTGAATTGAGATATAATTTTATGTAATAATTTTTTATTATAATAAAAAAATTAGATATAATTATTTTTTATAATTTTTTATTGTAATAAAATTTAAATTTTAAATTTAAATTAATAAAATGAATAGGATTTAAAAATAAGAATAAAAATACTGCTATGCAAACCAAAGCCCCTTTTTCCCCTTTCTCTCTCCTCTCCTCATTTTCCCTTTCATATCTCTCCTTCCGTCAAAAGCGCAAACACTGAACCAACAACCTCATTCTCTCTCCTCGCCTCATTTTCCCTAATGGTGTCTTCTCCCGTCAAAAGCACAAACACATTCCCAACATCTTCGTCTCGACGATGTTGGTGGTGAGGAGATCGCGCTATTACAGCCGCGGAAGAGCTCATTCGCGAGTATATCTCGCCCGACGGGGGCTTGCAGTTGTTGGTGACGGAGAGAGAGAGAGAGAGAGATGTTGTCGCCGGAGATAGGATTGCCGAAGAGCCAAGAGGAGAGAGATATTGTAGAGACGAGAGAGGAGGGAAAGACCTGAGACGGAGGAGAAAATACAATCAAGGGTTAAAAAGGAAAAATACATCTCTTTTAATTTAAAATGTTATTTACTTAAATGTGTAGGAAAATATGTTATTTGCTTCTAAAAGTTTCTGAAATCTGCTGGCAGTTACTATTGCCATTTAAAAATCAAATTCCCTCATCTAATTGTTTTTTTTTTTTTTAATGTTATTGAATAATTATTTACTTTCAACGTGAATCTGGGCTCGTTTGCTTAATATTCATGATTTTATTTTTATTACAGTATTTTTTTTTTAAAAAAGTTTAAATTTTAAATATTAAAATTAAGAATTATTGATTTAAACCCATAAATTAAATAGGACTCTAAGTTTTGGGCTCATTTGATTCACACGTTTAAATTTATGATTTTGATTATATTATAATTTTTTCTCTCATAAAAATTTTGAATAAAAAAGTTCTCATCAAAGAGTTCTCTCATAAAATTTAAATTCTAAATTAAAATCACTGACTTAAACCCATAAATTAAAAGGACCTTTGATTATCTTTAACGCTTGGGAGCTCCTATGTTTCCAACACCCAAAGGAGATCAAACAATTTTGACAATTTGAGAAAAATCCAAACTAAATGACAATATTTTGTGAGAGGAAACCAAATCGGACCAAACCATTTTTTGGTGGTTCATTCCAATCCAAATCATGTTTTAACTTCATAATTATGTTGAATTTGTGAACAAAATAAGAATCACCTAAGAAAAATTTTAAAGGTTTTTAGGGTTTCTTGTGATTTCTTTTTTATTTGTGGTCCTTTTCAAGTTATTTTAAGATTAAAAACTTAAAAGCATGTATATTAATATTACTATTCTCAAACTCAAATAAGTAAAAGTTAAATTCCAGTTACAAGACATAGCAACAAGTAATAAGTAACTATATATTAACATAGGGTGGTTCCATTCACAACTTTTTTTTTACTCTCTACACCCCCATTCTAACTACACAGTACTCCACATAATTTTTAAAGATTAGATTTACGTTTACACACCCATATTATTCCATAATTAACCTTAACTATTTTAATAAGATTATTAATTTTTTGACCACTTCATTTTTTTCTTTACACCACCATTTTATTTTAATTTGTTATTTAGAAAAACAAATAAAATCGCATAATCAAAAAAGAAATCAAAAAAGAAAAATAAACAATTAATAAGAAAAAACGAAAGCAAAACAACTCAAAATAATTAATAAAAACTTAAACAGCACATCAACATAATTATATTATATTAATATGTACATTCAGAAAAGACAAATTGGTATAAAAAAAACTTGTTAAAAACCATATGATCCACAAGGGAACAAAATGAAATAGAAAATATGCAAATTGCAATCAACAAAACTTTATAAAAAATGAAAAATAATATGATTAGTCTTAAGAAAGTGAAATGAATAGCAAAAAAAAAAAAAAAATGAAATGAAAAAAAGGTAAATGAACATTGTCATAGAACAATTTGAAACGCTTCTATGAAATTTTTGGAATAGTCAACTGAAAAGTGAAAATTTAGAGATACAATACGTAGGGTGTGTAGAGAGAAAAAAATTATTAATTTTCTTTTTATTATAAAATTTAATTACGTAACTAAGTCTATTATAATGTTTCTTTTTGTCATTTTATGTGAGCCTCTTTTTTAATAAGAAGTTTTAATTGAAAGGGGATGTGGAGAGAAAAAAATGGTGTGTGAATAGAACCACTCTTTAACATATCATCTAACGTTCAAAGTTGATAATGTATACCAACAATAAACAGACTTTAAATTTTTTTATTTATTCATGTATGAGTTTTAAACGGTCCAATATGATCTTAAACAATCAGAATATTATTATGACGTTAAAACTATTTAGCCATCTAAAAAATCACCATTGATCCAACAATTTTCAGCCTTATTTTGCACAACTCTACCTTTTTTTTTTTTCATTTTCCTTTTAGCTGGGAGTATGAGTATTTATTCTAAATTCGAAATAGAAAAAAAAGGACGGAAAGGAAAGAGCATGAGCATGGTTTAATTTTTTTTTTTAAGGTATGGTTTGATTTTATTTCGAGTAAAGATGGTAAAAGTGGGGAGGGGGAAGTAACAAATAAGGCTCATATCTTTGGAATTTACTTTAAGATCCTCATTATGATCACTAACCAGTTGTTTCTACACGTTTTCTTTCAACCATTTGATATAACTACAACATTTAACACATCAAAACTTTTGGTAGATTGTAAGGTATTGACATTTATTAAAATGCCATATTATTAGGCTTAGTTTGGTATTACTTTTTCCTTTAAAAACCAGCTTTTGTTTGTAGCATAAACTGATATTAGTATTTGGTAAATCTCCTAAAAAATACTTTTTCAAAATTTTTTTAAGAATCTACAGCCAAAATAAAAAACAGCCTAAAGACAACTTTAACTTTTAGATTGTGCGGGAATCAACATAGTACAATTAATGAAACTTTCATAATACCCATAATACCCCTAATGAAATCTAAAATTTACAATATTCCCAATCTAAAATTCAGACTCATAATATAATATAATAGTAATCTTGTAACAAATAATATCATAATTATATTAATAACTCTAATATTATTATTTTATCATATAATATGATATTATAATAATATTATAATTATTTGAATAATACGATATTATAATTATAATATAATTATAATATGATATTGTAATTATTATTTTATAATATATTATATTGTATTGATATAATTATATTTATTATATTAATAATTAATATAATTTTATATTAATATAATTTTATGGTTCTAATATTATTATATATTATAATGTATTACTCACGTCATGATTAT
>NW_010366892.1:302486-313122 GCF_000414095.1 Morus notabilis
CTATAATATAATATAGTCGTAATTTTTAATTATCCACAGCAATTGAACCTCATAATTTATCAAATGTTATTACACTGATTTTGAAATCAACACAACTACTATAATTATAGTTTATCAAATACCTAGCTACTTTTTATAATAACTATTTCTTTTTTCAGCACAGTTAAAAATAATTATTTGAAAATCTACAATACTACTAAATTAAGCCGTAGTCTACTAAACAAAAAGTCTTGAGACACTGCATTTTAAATGATATCACTTAAGTGCTCTCAATCCAATTTTAAACATGAAATAATAATTCTACCTTTCAATTTAAAAATAATTAAATTATAAAAATATAAAATTCTCAAAACAAATATAAAATCAAAAAAGAATAAAATTCACAAAAAACATAAAAAAATTTAGATAGATATATTTAAATTAAAAGGGTAATAATAATAATAATAATAATAATAATAATAATAATAATAATATCATTATTATTATTATTATTTTGTTCAAAAAGTACTTCCTCTAAGTACATAAAAATTAATAAGTGTGAAAGCAGGCATGTAAATTGACATGTCTACTCCACCAGCCTGCTTCGTTTTTGTTTTTTATTTTTTGTTTATTTTTTTTCATTTTCTTTCTTTTTTTCCCTCTTTCACTCTATATCTTCCAATGTGACACGTGCGCCAAATTGGACAATGGTTGCCGCTTGGAATGCAACGTTTGAGTGCTTTACTTTAATCAAATTATAAATCTCATTATCTTTAATGTAAATAACGAAACTGCCATTCCATAGTTGTTACTCATGATCCCATTCCCACGTTTGATTTTTGTTTTTGTTTTTAAATGGCACACGTTTAATTAATCTAATCCTTATTATCTTATTTAATATATAAATAACAATTATATTTCTTTCACCTCTTTTTGTTATTTCTATTAGATCTCGTCTTTAATTTGTTTTTATCTTTATTTTTTGTTCCTTTGTCTATTGGTTTTTTAAGCCTCAATTATCATTATGTAATTTATACAAGAATTTTTCTTTTACCAAAAACAAATTTGTATTCAATTTCGTACTTTTACTTTTTTCTTTTTACTTGTACTTCTTCACTTCTACGTGAATATTATTAGTAGATGACAACTTTTTTACATATAGAAAGATATGATGGGCAATATTTTTTCTTAACTTTAAAAATATCTTATGTAAATAATATATAAGCATATTAAAAGAGAGTGGGAATAAAGTAAGAAAATAGATCGAAGAGAAGTTAATGCAGTGAAAGCATAACATAATAATAAAAGGGATAATAAAAGGAGGGATTGGGGAGAAATAGAAAAAATTGTTTTACAATAATGTTTTAAAATTTTGATTTATATAAATTTAGTGCAGAGTTTTAGCCTTCCATTGGTAAGAGGGACAAAATATTAAATTAAACTTTGTAAAACTTTATCATTTTTTTAGCTAAAAAATTACTAAAGTATAATAATAACAAAAATTATATAACTAATCAAAGTATTAAACATTACACACAATGCAACATAAATGCTTCTATGTCATTTAAAAACAAAAGGCACGTGATTTTGCACGTGCCTCTCCTTACTAGTACTCTATTAAAATCCACGATAAGGAATGGCAACCAACAACAGCCAAATACCCCAACGTGGGGATTCTTGACTCACACTTAAAATGCGTTTGAAATAAAAATTTATGTTATAATTTGAATCATAATTCATAAATTATTATAATATTTTTTTCATAAAAAATACATATAAATTACAAATAATTTTAAGTTATAATTTTAAATATATGAACAAAACGTGCAATTAGGCAACTCAATTCCCACCGTTCGTGATACCACTCTCTTCTTGCGAGGGCGTAGGGCCAAGAAAAACCGGCACCAAATCGGGTTGGAGTATAAGAGAAGCTTGACTTGACCGGCGAGGGAGGGAGATTTTAGTCAATTTGTCCCATTTTCCTCAGTGACGCGCGCTCTCAAAATCTCTTTCTTTCTAATACCCGCACGCACACACTCTCTCTCTCCTCACACTCTCTCTCTCTCTCTCTCTCTATCTATCTCTCTCGTTTTTTTTCGCTAGGGTTTTAGGGTTTTCTGAGAGTAGCAGCATTTGAACTCTGCGAATAATTTCCCAAATCGAAGAAATCCCATGGATAGATACCAGAGGGTTGAGAAGCCCAAGCCTGAATCGCCCATCAACGAGAACGAAATCCGAATCACCACTCAAGGCGTTATTAGAAACTATATCAGCTATGCCACTACTCTTCTCCAGGTTTTCCTTCTCTCTCCCTCTCTCTCTCTCTCTCTCTCTCTCTCTACATATGTCTCTTGCTAGAGTATTTCGTTTTTTCTTTTATTTTTCCTTTTGATAGATTCTTAGATTCTATTGTGCCTTTTTTTCTTTTGATGAGCATTAAACTTAGTCCGTTTGATTTTTAGGGCGCTTATGCAGTTTTTTTTTTTTTGAATATTTAGGGCTTGTTTTTCTTAGAGTTTACAGTAACTTATGATTTGGAGTTTTGTTTTCTGTTTTTTTTTTACACTGTTTAAATGTAAATTTATGGGTTTTCACTTTTCCGTATAACGTTCTGCTGCTTGACTAACCAGATTACCTTTATTTGGGACCTTGAGTGCTTGATATATATATATATATATATATATATATATATTATAGTTCTATTATTTTGTCCTTTTTTATATTTATTTCTTTTGAACCGAGTTTTTCTTTATTATGCTGTGTTTGGGTTCTGCCATTTCAAGGATATACATTATACTCTTATTAAGCTTTTCCATTTATTGTCGGGTGTTTGTAATTTATGGTTGATCTCTTCATGATTTGTGTCATTAGTTGTATATTTTCGCATGGTAGTGAGTTTTAATAGTTTTCGAATGAGCATGATATGGTATGCCAGTTGCTTCGGATTTCGCCTAAAATATGAGCTGCATAGTTCATTTATGTTTGGTACTATATTCAGGAAAAGCGTGCAAGAGACATCGTTTTGAAAGCAATGGGACAGGCAATCAGCAAGACTGTGGCCATTGCGGAGATTATAAAGGTCAGTACATTTTGCAGAATTAGGATTTGCAGTTTTCATCTCTCTATTTGATCAAGAACTAATTCCCAATTTGAATTTGACAAAACAGAAGAGAATCCCTAGGTTGCATCAAGAAACTGCTATCAGCTCAGTAAGCATAACTGATGTATGGGAACCCATTGAAGAGGGTCTTGTTCCGTGAGTGTCTGGTTTTGAGTACTTCTAGTTCTGTGTGATTTTCATGTTTGAGGATATTATTTTATACATGTTTATAGATGCAACAGAACCTGTGTTTGGGCGGGCACGCACGGTTGTAACTTGTGTTTATTGATTGTTGTGGATGGATCATGGATATACTAAATTTTAATGCCTGACACAGTGTGGAGATGACTCGCCATGTCTCAATGATTTCAATTACGCTATCAACCAAAGAGCTTGACAAAACCTCTCCTGGGTATGTTCTCTCATATGTGCCAAAGTGTGTTGCCTAGTGAAAAATGTGTTCCTTTCACTGTGTCTGAACTTCTAAGTTCAATGCTTTTGACTTCTCACGAATATGAATTAAAATTTCCTGTAGGTACCAAGCTCCTTATCAAATGGACCAATCGAGACCACAGCCCAACTATCAGCAGCAGATACAACAGCCTAAACAAGCTCGTGCTCCGTACAATGCCATAAACGAAGGTGATGCAAATAACATGTTTTTAACTCCAACCTGCTTCTGAAGCACTATTTCCTATTAGGACTTCTGAGTTCTAATGTTTCTTGCTTTTGATTGCTAGATTCTTATAACCGTGGTCGGGGACGTGGCAGAGGCCGTGGGAGGGGTTGGAATAGGGGTGGGTATGGCAACTACCAGGGTGGGTATGGAAATTACCAAGGAGGATATGGAAACTATCAAGGTGGTTATGGGAACTATCAAGGTAATAAAATCTCATGTATCTCGATAAGCCTTGGTTCATTCATGCTTTAAGCTTAATCCGGTTTCTACTTGCGCTTGTTTTCACTAGATAATGGTGGATATTCAAATCGGGGCAGAGGCGGAAGAGGCAGAGGTTGGGGCTATCGTGGTAAGTCTTGTAAACCATAAACATGTGCATAAACATGCTGTTTTACTTAAAAGAACTCATTTTTCAAGTTCTTGTTCAAGAGAAACTTGGGCATCTTAAGCAATTGCTTTCTTTTAATTATAGGTACAGGAACAGGATATGAAAGAGGCAGAGGTGGAGGGGGCAGAGGATATGGGCGTGGCCGAGGACGGATGGGTGGCCGATCGAGGGGTGGTGGCAACCAGGCGTAAATCAGCAGTTGGTGTTATTTTTGCTTTAGCTAAATGCTTGCCTGTGGGGTGAATTTTTATCCAGAATACTGTTTTAATAGCGTGAAATGTGGCTTCCGAAAAAGCAGTTTCTACTTCAATGTTTTTGGTCTTGCGTTATATGAATGTGGGCAAGGTTGTTTTAGCGAAAAGTGCAAAATAGTCGGTTTTAATGCTGTAATTCATTTCACCTTTATTGCTGCCGATTGTTGTATTTAGATTTTTGTAATCACATATCTTTATTCCTTTCAAAAGCAAATCATGGGTACGGCTTTTTTTTTAATCACTTTTTTACCTGTTGATTTCGATTTTCCTCCAAGAAAAGAAAAAAGATAGAACTTTTTTTTTTTTTTTTTTTTTTTGGCTCTGGAAAAAGAAAAACCAGTATCTATCTTGAGACCGTTACAAGCAGAGTGAGCTGATTCTATTTCTTCTGGACTCGTGGAACATTGGACTTGGAAAAGCAGGGTTGGGCTCCCCATTCTCCCTTTGAGGCCTAAAATCAGTTCATCTTGAGACTGTTATAAGTTCTTGGCTTTGAGAAATGGAAAAGAAAAAGGGCATGTTTCCCTACAAGTAAAGCGATGAAAAGATAAAAAGATGAAGAGAAGGCGAGAATTATTGGGACTGTTTTTGTCACTTATTTTAACATATGTGCATATTATGTTTCCTGAATTTTATTACTTGTGTCAACATGTTTTTTGAGGTTAACTCCGTTGAGTTTTTTAACAGAAATACTTTTAAACACTCTTGAATTTTGTCACTTATGTCAATATGCTCCATGAATTTTAAAATGTGCATGTTTTACCTTTGAATTATGATATATTTCTAATTTTTCTCTCTTCATCTTGATTCTATCAGTTTTTTGAACGAAATATGTTGGGAATGATGTCCTAAAAGCATGAGATGTAATAAAGAATATTATTATTTATATAATAAAAAAGAAATTTCATTATTTATGTGTATGTATTATTGAATACTTTATGAATATTATTAAAATTATGCGTTTATTTATGTAACATTAAATATTGTATATAAGAGTTATATACAAGATGATAATATTTAAGGATAATAATCGTAACGTGTTCGTAATGACTTTAAATGAAAATTTAGAGTCTTTAATTAAAACATTACTAATACATGTCATTCTCATTAAAAATAGAACGATGTTATCTGCACTGTTAATATGGTGTTAATATAGAGTGATATTGAAGGAGTGTATTACACATAATGTGATTATGTAGAACCGGGACATAGACACAATTTGAATTTCTGATAATTTTGGTTAAGTATAGAAATTCAAATTGAGTCTACCGATGGTCATATATAGAACAATCTCAATCCTAAGTTATTAGCAGACTCCTATTTATAGATTTGTGTATTTAATTTACTCGGTACAGATTTTAAGATTCTAAATCCTATTCCTTGTATCTTGGAGACATGATGAAGTAGGTATCTGAGAATATTAATACACGAGATGAAATCCATTTCTTCTTGAATAAAGAAGTAGATAAATAATTCTCTTGAGGTTGATTCAGTACTTGAATCGGTAACGAGCTCGTATTCATGAATTTGTTTTATGAATATACTATTCATTAGAGAATCAATGGTACCAATGGATAAAGATGTAGTTAGAGAGGTTAACATATTTCACCTGACTCTAATTATACATTATTTATAGATGATTGATCTATATGTAATGTCTATATCAAATGGACACTTCAAAGTTTGGAAGTAAATTATATATATAATTTCGAGAGTGCAATTCTAAGTTTATAGTGGAGTACTTTTAGAATTAATAGAATGAATGAATTAATTAAAGAGTTTAATTAAATATTAATTTTATTGGAGATAGAAATTATAGGCTCATGAGTCCTTGCACCGTCCTTGTAAATCTACAAGACACTAAGGACAAAATGGATTTTTTTAGAATTATAGAATTATAAATAAAACACTAAAAAATAATTAATTGAGAATCAATTAAATATTAAATAATGTGATTATTTAATTTAAATTTTAAAACACACATGTGATGAAGATTACAAGTGTCACACGCCTGGGATTCAGTTACTTGCTCTCTAAGTTATCCGGTTGACTTAATTGATAGGTTATCCAATTGGAAATCAAATTGAATTTAATTTTGACTTTAATTTGAATTTGAGTCAAAATTAGATAACTAGATAAAGAAGAAATTTTTTCTCCTCCTTATCTACAATAGGCGCCAACTACAAGGGGCTTATCCCTGTGGTGACTGAATTTTATCTACAGCAAGAGAGAGAAAATTGTTTCAAAATTAAATGAGAATTTTATTTTATTTAAAATAAGATTTAAAATTAAATATTATCTCTTATTTTTTGAAACCTTATCTTAAGATAAGATATAGTTTCTCTAGGATTCTGAGAGGTGCTCTATAAATAAGAGGTTGCAGAAAATTAGAGAACACAATTTTTTCTCCCTTCCTCTATGTGATAGGCGTGTAACATACTAGTTACAGAAGTGTAGCATTTTGTTAGTCAGTCTGTAACATGCTAGTGACACGCGTGTAACTTTTTCACTCTCTTCCCTACAGGTGGCATGTTACATGTCTAGTATAGGCGTGTAACACACAATTAGTTAGCATGTAACCTACTTGAGGTGGACGTGTAACCTGAGAGAAAAATAGAGAAGAAAAGCTTTTCCAAATTCCTAATTCCAAGTCGTGCATGAGTTGGTGTTCGTGGAAGACTTGAGTATTTTGAGTGCTAATCCTATTTTGTTTCAAGTGTGCCCATACACACGTCTTCATAGATTCGAGGAATTGACAAGGAAGATTCGGATATTCCAAACAAGCTTAGAGCGAGGAATGTTCGTGGTCAAAAAATTTAAGTTATCGACCTAATCGTTCGCTAGGTAAAGTTATTCTAAAATTAATTTGATTAATTTATTCGTGTATAAATTAATATATTCTATAGAGTATCTTAAAGGTTTATTAAAATTTTTATTATACATGATATGTTAGATACACATTTCTGCATAGAAAATAATTTTCAAAACCAATAAAATGTTTATATGACCATTAAATTGCTACTTATCTATGATATTTGACCATTAAAGTTTGTTAAGTTAATAAATTTCTTAAAGTTTGTGTTATTTTTTTAAAAGTACAATAAAATAAATATTCTGAACGCATTTAGATTTAAAAATGCTAATTATTTATAATATTTATTAGTTTGTATTGCTCGCTTTTTAAATGTTCAGAAACTAACCTAGTTCTATGCATTTTTAAATAAAACTTTTCATCCTTTTCTTCCAATTATTACTATTATTAAAGAAAAAACTTGCACATTACTCAAATTACGTATTTGAGTTTTCTAATAATTTATTCACATTTTAACTACGGTTAAGAAGTGCTTTTCAAGGCATTGACAAAATGATTTTTTTTAATGGGAAACATTGATTAATAAAAGACAACAAATTACTTCTCCGGTGCTCCAACCACTTTTTAGTGCATGTGGGTTTTCTAGATGGTTACGCATCTTTTATCTTAATGTGATCTTCATAAAATAAGCTAATGAGGAAAAACTAAAAAATACCACTCAACATCATAAACAAATATATATATATATTATTTATATCATTTTATTAAAAAATAAACAATTTTCATTCAATTAATAAAGAAAAAACAGAAAGCAACGATAGTATTCCATTATTAAAAATCACATAAATAATAAACGTGTACAAAACTATAACAAACCTTGTATTTTTCTATAAGCTAATTTGGTTATTTTCATTAATGTCTTTCAAGTATATTCAGTTCTCATTCAGCTCCCAACATTTGCTATTAGAGGTCTAGTTAAAATATATAGTTTTGAGGCTTCTGGCCCTTCATTAATAAATCGTTTACTTCAAACAGACCGTAGCAAGAGAAAGATACATGACGATTTTAAAAATAATGAAATGAAAAAAAATTGATCTAAACAAATAATTCTAGGAAAAAGGATATCAATATTAGGCGACACAATTTGATTTTTTTCATTTCAGATATTTTTTTCTTTTTATAATTTTTTTTTTCCAAGTCTACTTATTCTTCACCATTTTATCTCTCTTAAAATCCTCATGTTAAATTCCGTCTGAAATGAACAATTTCATTAATAGAGAGGTCAAAAGTTTGTATTTCAAAAACATCACGATAATTAAACGTCTAAAAGTGAATACAGAAGATCAAAATGAGATAAGTAGATATTTTCACGGGTTGTCAGTGAAAATTACCCGAACTAAGTTTGGTAGCTGATTCAATTAGTAAAGGATATTAGTGTAATATCTTTACATATTACTAACGTGCTGTGCTTTTACTATTCGTGGTTGCTTTTTACTTCCTCTTTTTGCCCTTCTTTTTCTCCGGTACGTCAATATACCGGTAGGTCAGGTTTTTTATTCCGTTAAATATATATAAAAATACGTAAAAGTCAAAAAGTATGAAGATTTAATGATTAAAAAAACTTAATTTATCTGTACGCTAAGCGTATTAGAGAATCTCTCTTATTTTTTATTTCCTTTTTTATTTTTTTTCTTTTAAAGCTTTAACCTATTTGTTTTAATGTTATGTGGCACTTGTTTTGGGGACCTCTATATGAAACCCAAGATATTGCAATACGATCCACTAGAGGTGGATTCTAATATTGGAACCTACTGCTATCGACAATATATATATATATATATATATATATATAGGGTTTTAATGGTTACTCGTTTAGCTATTTATGAGTATGATTATTTTAACTGTATATATATATATATACACTAATAATAAAAGAAATTGATATCGATATTGTCTTCTAAAATCTCTCTCTTATTTATTAAATTTAAGAAAGAAAGACAAACATTTTTCTATCTTATATAAAACAAATATTGCTTTAATTAATAAATGAATAAGCTTACGATTCCAGTATTTTAAAAGAGCCGAATAAAATTGCTACATCATTCTTATTTATATTATTGCAATAAAGCTTCCCATTATTCATAAATTTTAAAAGATAAAAAATTTTATTTTTAAAAATATTATCGATAACTAAACTAAATACTAATATTATTTAAATTTATAAATTTTTGAAGAAAGTATTTGATTATATATAATACAGAAAGCACGTGCCTTGGACGTGCACCATAAAACTAGTGTTGTATAAAAATCTACGGAATCCGATCCTATTCGTTACCTGCTCACCAGGATAATTTTGCCTCTCATCCTCTTAACTCTGGAATCAGGATTAAGATAGAATTGCACACAGACACTTGTCCTTTTCTCATGGGTTACTCCTGCCACATTCATGAGTTGCTTTCACCGGTCTAATTTTAGACATTGTTCATTTTATCGATTTGAATTTTTAATTTTAAGTTCTTATAGTTAAAAGTTCTCAAAAAATATTAGGTCCAACTTTTTCTGCTATAATTAAAAGTTCTAAAAAAATATCACATCTTAATTCAAATTGAAAACTTAAATCCGCGAAGCGAACAGTAGTGATTTCTAGCACCAACAAAAATAATAAAGATATAAAGTAATCAAATAGTATGAGAAACTTGCTTGCCAATTGCCATCAGTTGCTTTTGATCTGAGGGTGGAGTTACCGGACCCAACCAAAACTCTTCGGTCTTCGAATTTCCCCTTTAAATGCCTCTTTCAATATTTGTTTTTGGTCCACTTTATAATTAATGTCTTAGTACCAATTCATCAATCAATGCCACAAACTACCAATTTAACCCGCTAAGTAACAACTAACGTTCCAACACAATGCATCACCTCAATTTATTCTCTAAAGTTTAGGATTAGTCTTGTTTAAGATCTTTTATAAGAATTTATGTTAAAATCAGATTAAAAAAAAAATTTAAGTGTGATCATGCGGTTTTTATCTATTTATTTTTAATATATACTCAAACAAAAAGATCACGTGACAACATTATTCTCTTTTTTAAAAAAAATATTTTTTAACAGAAAGAATTAAGTAAGAAGAATTTAATATTTAAACAACAAAGAGTTTTTAAAGCTGGAGGGAGAGGTGGAAGGATGAGGGGCAAACTGAGAATGAACCCAAAGTTCAGGAACACTTGTGATAATAATCTTTAAAATTATGACAAAAAAAATATTGTTTTCAATTTTTAAAATAGTTTTTTAACGGTCATATCTTTACATATATGTATTTAAAATTTATAATGTGCCACACAAAACTGCTCTTATTCTAAATCAATTCACGATAGAGCAAAATAACCTTCTTCACAATAAACTCATCATATATATATATATATATATA
>NW_010366892.1:313485-339966 GCF_000414095.1 Morus notabilis
ATATAAAGATTCTTGGATTTCTTATTAGAAACCATGTAATTCATACTTATCGCTAAGTTTGAGTTCGACGGTGGAGAACGCCACAAAAAACTAGTTGCAAGGTTGAGCCCGCCAGTTGTATTTGTCTCAATTCATGGCCAGATGCACTCGGTGTATATAACCCTCTTTTTGTCCTTTTTTTTTGTTGCTCTGACTTCTTGTCTCAATTTGCTAGTTGATGTATGTAATACTACATATTTACAGCTGATATATATTTTCTGATTTTTTAGTATTAAATCCTAAGATTAACTAAAACTTAAGTATTTAGGGGGTTTATTCGTGAAAAACAACAAACATTAGTGCCGTCCTCGTTGATATTTCCCTGGCCGATCGAAAAGCAACAAGAGTTTATTTTCTTTTTGTGGATAATTTGTTTTTATATTACAATTTACAGCAAAAATATCTCATCGGTATGGGTACAGATCATCATCAAATTTAGTTAAATTATTAATTCTAAATAATATTATACCAATAACGTATTTTTATACACTACCACAAAAGCTTCTTATTTTCATTTAATTTTATCATAAACAATACGGACATTATCTATATTACAAAATATATGTCTTTGTCAGCATGCATTATTGGAAGCACAAGCAAGTCGTCAAGTAAAAAATTATGTCTAGATTCATTCCCCTGCATGTACAAGAAGCCAAAATAGTTTCTGCAACTTACCCTTTGTTGTTAAGTCGCGATTTCTCTGAGTTTGATCAAATATAATCATGTGTTTCTGTGAGAAAATTTTGTTATAATATCTCTCTCTCACTCACTTCACTCCTCGTCCATAAAAATAATCCTTACTAATGTTTTCTTGCAATAACTAAAGACATTTTAAAACATCTCTAATACAATGTTACGTTTTGATACTAACGTTAAAATTTCCCATTTATAGTAAAAGAATCATTTTCAAATATAACTATGTTTATAGCAGTATAGCACCAAATAGAATATGCATCAAATTTTTACAGTTGTTACTTCTTGATTGATGTGTTCACCTTTTCACTACTTTATGATTAGGATAATATCAAATGCATAACATATAAAACATGCCATTTTTATTTGTTTTTTTGTCCAATATTCGCGTTATTATTGGAGACGGTCTTGTTATTAATACTACGAGGAAATTCTCTAGGAAAGTTTCTTTTCATCAAATTTTTTTTTTCTTATTTACTGCATGTTGCTGACATCTATTATTTTTAAATGCTCACTTAAAACTCGTTGGAGTCGAGATTATATTTGACATGATTGATCGCTATTACGTGTCCGTACCGAACCATATTAAAGGCCAGATTCACTCATGTATAAATACTTTTTTGTTTTTCTAGAAACTCGTATATATATTTAGCACACAAAAAAAAAAAAAAAACTCACAAATATATAATTTTTTTTGGCTTCTTGTTACATATATAGATACTAGTATACTGATTGCCCTTTTCTTTTTCAAATAATCCATTACAGTATTTCAAAAATTAGGCCCGTTTAATTAATAATATTTTGAAGCACTAGTTCTTCCTTTAAAGTGGCTTTTCTTATCGATTAATCAGATTATTTTAACAAATAAAAAAATCCAGCCACTAGCGTTGTAGTACCACTGTATAGATAAGATCTTAATATAGAAAAAAAAAAGTTAAATAACAAAACCATCAGCTCAAATAGAAAATATCCTATAACAGGGTAGGGAAAAAAAAAGCCTTAATATTGTAGCCACAAAATTGAATAATCAAATTTGCATACTGATTAATTTTGAACAGTTTTAAGGCTCCCTTAAGGTGAATCAGGCATTCGAAATATTTTTAACAAATTAAACGTAATATATCTTGAAAATTAAATGTCACCTATTTTAACTTTGATAAGTCCGCTCATTTCTTATTCGTTGAAACAAATACTGACCTAAATTTTTGTCGGTTAAGCTTTTTAAATTATTGGTTTTGCAATGTACGCGATCCCTTCACATAGTAAGCACGACTTTATATGGTTATGCCAAATTGCTAATTGCAAGTGGATGATGGATTTATCATAATTAATTACGTAAAATAAATAATTAAGCGGCAAAGATGAGTGGAAAAACCAAATTTTCGCTTCGAGAGCAAAAGTAATTGTCTATTATGAGGTTGTTTGATGTGCAAAACTCAATTGGTACATGGACCGTGGTTGAACATATAATTAACTTCTTCCGTTAAATTTGCTTTTTCTAACTATATACAAGGGAAAAAAAAAAAAAAACAGAGAGAGAAAGAAAAGTTTATCTGTGAATCATTGATGGGATATACTAGTCATACTAGAAGAGTAAGGAATCTGAGAAACGTTGAATGAGAAAACGACACGTTTCAAGCCGACAGGTGATAGAGCAGCCTATTGGCTGTTGATTTAGAACGCTGGCAAATTATGAATCCGGCCGCAAACTTTACCACATTCACTGCCTCCCCAAACAACGCCTCTATATTATATAGTTGTGTTCCCGTCTTCCGCTGTTTCTCTCTAGACTATAATTAGACGCTAGAACCTCACCTACTGATCTTTTCACATTATTACTGCAACTAAGCGTTGTCTCAAAGAAGAGAAGAGACGAGAAGAGAGAGAAAGTAAGAGAGAGAGAGAGAGAGAGAGAGAGAGAATATGGAAGGCAATTCCAAGAAGAGCAGTACGAAGGGAAAAAAGGATGACCTTTATCATGTTATTCACAAGGTCCCTTCTGGTGATACTCCTTATGTTAGAGCCAAGCATGCCCAGGTAATTCATTCATTAGTTCGCTTAATTAATTTCTCTTAGTCTCTAATATATATATCTTTTGGATCTATCAATAAGCTTATTATTATTTCATGAATAGCTAAATATTAGGCTCTCAAGTATAATAATTATGAGTGGAAAACCTTTGCTTTGTAAGATTGTTCAGTTAATTATTTCATGAGTAGTTAATTATAACCTCTTATTTACTTTATCATGATTAATTCTGTGCGCTCTTTTTTTTTTTTGGTGAGGAAAGTAATATATATTTTTAGTTTAGAAATAGTGGTCTGAACTGTGTTATGACTGTAGTGGTACCGGTCCTTTATAATGCGTGGTCAAATTAGGTATCAAGTTATTATTATCAGGGCTTTTTTGCTATAGCATCTTTTGATGAACTACAATTCAAATATCGTCTTTCCGATATTGAAGGACCACTGCATCTTCTTTTCTAGTTATCATACTAGCTTTTTATCCAAATCTTGAACCGATTCACAAAATTTGTTCTATAATTCTATTGCCCAACAAGTTGAAAGATCTTGGGATTCTCCAAATAAACATGAACTACAGAAACCCTAAAACTCAGACATGGGCGCGAGATCGGTGGCGATTGATTTTTTTTTTTTTTTTTCTAATACATATTTTCAACATAAAATACACCATGCTCTCTCTGATAAATTATGTTGATTTTTGGTTTGGAGTTGAATCTGCTTTTGATTGTAGATCTTATGGATATCTAGATCTACTATTTCATGACTTAGAAGTTTCACACACACACACACGTATATATATATATATATATATATATATATATATAGTTCCTTCCATTTGAGGCCAGCTAGACTTGGGTGGTACTAGTCGCAGCAGATATCTGTTTAATTCTGTCCTCGTGATTTTTTTTCCTAATTTCGTTTATTTTCTTATGTAGTGCAAGTGTATATAGTAATCTCTCTTTTGAACGAAAATATATTATAAAAAAATGAATATATACACATATATTGCTAAAATCGAATCTTACTGGTCATCTAGAATTTCTTTGTATTTTTTTATTTATACTTAAAAATTTCTTTAAGCTTTTACATACTTAGAGAGGTGATAGTACGTTTTTATTTTCCTTATATATATATGTATGTATATATGCATGTATATGCACATATTTCTCAATAAAATGACAATATATTTTTAAACAAGGACGTGAATCCTATAATATATATGACATTGTGCTATATATATGGATAATATCAATTGATGAATCCATTCCTTTCCTTTCTTCATTGTATATGTATTGATATAATAACCTACGACAGAAAAATTAAAATTAATTTATATGTGTGTGTGCTCTTCATAATATTACCAATTATTAATATATATGGGCATGAAATGAGTGTGATTGAGAATATATTGTCGATTTCAACCAAAGCGCGATCGAATATTAGAAAACAATACAATATCTGATTTGACTTGCCCAATATCCACAAAAAAAAAAAAAAAAAAAAATTCACGAAAGGTAAAGACGTGGGACCAATACCACGAACCTATGTGTCATTTTTCTTTATGACGACAGCCTTTTTCTATGCCGTTATTATTTTGTCCACCACTGGGCCATTTATCTTTCACTAGCTAGGCACGTTAACAGTGTGTTTGGTAGAGTGAAAAAAAGAAGAAGAAAAGAAATTAGAGAAAGGTTTTTAAAGAAAAAAATGAAATATTGTGTTGTTTGGTAGAGAAAAATGAGGAAAGAAAGAAAATAGAAATTTGTGAGGCTCACAATTTTTAATCCTTAAAACTTAAAGATGAGAGAAAATTTTGGTAAATAAATGAGGTGTAAAATAATTATTTTAATATTTAACCATTCATCATATTTTTATTTGTATAGGATTACTATTGTAAATTGTACTGAATTTAATTTTTTTTACTTTTTTTTCTTTTCTACTAAACAACATGAGAAAAAATTCACATTCTACTATTTTATTTATTTTATCTAGGTATTTTACTTCTTTTTTTTTTCCCTCTTTTCTATCCATCCTACTAAACATAAAATAAGGATCGATTATTGATACCTCCTTAATTTTCCTATTTCAAAATAATTTCTTATAAAATAAATAGAGAAATACTATAATAAAATATAAAAGAGATATTCACTTGGCTGTCTTTAAATTATAGACCTCATTAACATTAAAGTTTGGCGTGGATCTAATGATAGGATAGGCTTACACTGCTCACTTGCTCTGTATTCTTAACCCACAACACGTGTATTTATTGTCATAAAATCTCTAAAGTAATAAAATAGTGAATTTACTTTTTGATGGAAGTAATAAATTATTGTGTGTTTACTAACCAAATTGTTGCTAAACAGTGAAAAAAAAAAAGCCATGTACATAGTTGACGGTTCTTACGATATAATTAAGCCATGAATTCTAAATACTCAATATTAATAAATAAAAACACTATAATATTAGGGAGTTTCTACTATAAGAAATGAACTACATCGTTTATTTTTTTATTTTTAGTCGTCATATCTATATTACAAATTATTTATTCTGTATATTTTTTTAATCTGGTGTGATTTTAATCAGATTTAACGACAAAAACTAACTCTAATAAGAGAAAGGTCATACCAGAAAAAGTTCCCTAATATTAACAAGCTGTGAAACTTCATTTGCAGCTAGTTGACAAGGATCCAGAAACGGCACTAGTATTGTTTTGGGCGGCCATAAACGCTGGAGACAGAGTGGACAGTGCACTCAAGGACATGGCAGTGGTGATGAAACAGCTCAACAGAACCGAAGAAGCCATTGAAGCAGTCAAGTCATTTAGACGCCTATGCTCTAAACAAGCCCAGGATTCACTTGATAATGTCCTCATTGATTTATACAAGGTAACTCAACTGCATCCTAATTTTTATTCCTCACGTATACATAGAAATGCATGCATGTCGTACTCTATATATTAATTCTTATATAGTTATGAAAAAAAAAAAAAACGTTAGCATATTCTATTAGCTAGGTTATCAACAAAAAGACTCATCAGAGCTGAAACGAGTTTTCGTTGGATGCGTTTCGTAAAACTTATAAATACACAAGTATTTAGCTAATTTGTTGTATAATATATTGATCTGCAGAAATGTGGAAAGATTGACGAGCAGATTGATTTGCTAAAACGGAAGCTGAGAGCAATATACCAAGGAGAAGCCTTCCATGGAAGACCTACCAAGACTGCCCGTTCGCATGGCAAGAAGTTCCAGGTTTCTGTCAAGCAAGAAACGTCAAGATTGTTGGTAAGTATCTTCCTCTTAATTAATAAATTAATCGCCAATTAACTTCCTTAATAAACTAAAGGACGTTTTTACTAATTATTAATAGATGGTGATATTACGGAAGAAAAAAGGTGGAAAAGGAAAAGAAATCAAGCATTTGATAACAAACTTATCCATTAGGAATTAGAGTTATATAATCATCTCATATTTTTCTTTTCTTTGTTGCAAACCCCGCATATTTACATTTAGATTATGCAATTCTCGATGAATAATGCAAGAGATCCAAACTTTTCAATATCAAGTTAAACAACTCACTTGTGAGTTGTTATTATATTATTAGTACGTATTGAAAAAAATTGTCAAATCAATTAATATAAAAGTTGCGTTTACTAATGAGAATGTGATAATTCATTGCCACTGCGTAAGTTGGCGCAAAAAGCAAGATAAAAATTCTACCAAAAAAAAAAAAAGGTGATATAAAGGTTGAGCTTCAGTCATATTCAGTTAGCAGCTGACTTGGCATTCCATGTGATGATATTACAATGACTTAAGAGAAAATATCAACTTTTGCAGGGAAATTTGGGCTGGTCGTATATGCAGAAGTCCAACTTTATGATGGCGGAGGTAGTGTATCGGAAAGCCCAGATGATTGATCCAGACGCTAACAAGGGCTGTAACTTGGGCCTATGCTTGATCAAACAAGGTCGGTACGCTGATGCGAACTCCGTTCTTGATGATATCCTGCAAGGAAGAATTCCCGGTTCTGATGAGTACAAGGCCCAGAAAAGGGCCCATGAATTGAAACAGGAGCTTCAGTCCAGAAATTTCCTCCCAGAATCGCTAGACCTATTGGGCCTGGATGATGATTTCATCAACGGGCTTGAGCAGTTGATGAATGAACGAGGCCCATTTAGGTCTAAGAGACTTCCCATCTTTGAAGAGATCACTCCATTTAGAGATCAATTGGCGTGTTAAATATTTTCCATCAAAAAAAAAAGGAAAGAGAAAAAAGAGAAAAAGGTGTTGGCGTGTTAATATATTTTAAGTGCTGTGGTGGAATGTGTTGTCCATAGGGTGTGTTAGGTTATGATTGATGTAGTGAAGATAAATTAGAATAAGCCCACTTGTAAATGGAGGACAAGTGAAAGGAGTCTTGTAAAAACGTTGTATTGTCAAGCTCAAAACGTTCACTTAGGTTAGTAATAAGCAAGTAGATGAGGTACCAACATGCTATTGGTCCCATTCAAAAACCCCCTTTTTTTTTTTTTTTTTTTTTTTTGGGTAGGTCGCTACTCATCCAAATAGAAGGTTTTCTTGTGCTCTATTTGATTCATTTTGCGCTTTGAAATAGTTTTTTTTTTTTTTTTTTGGGTGCTAATTTTAAATTAGTATGTTTAATTCCACGGTATCTAAAAAAAAAGAGTCGATTACTGGTTCAACACATACTTGTGTCTTTTTAAAAATCCATGGCAACGTATAAAGTAAGAACAGAAGGGGAAGCATGAAAAGTGTATCAAAGGGAGCATCAAGAAAAGAATCGCTACATATGAATTATCAGGTTCTTTTGCTTGGTTGTGTTTGGTTTAAAGGCTGTAAAATCTTGTTAATAATAATGCAACGCAAATGAAATGAACCACCCCCATTTCCTCCTTTTTTTTTCTCTCTGTTTTTTTTTTCCCCCTCTGACCCTTTCTTTTCTTCTTCTTCTGGCCGAAATGCTCTCTCTCTCCTCTTCTTCTGGCCGAAATGCTCTCTCTCTCTCTCTCTCTAAGCGCAATCTAAGCTTTCTTCCTTTGGTTTCACCACCGACCTATTCACTAACTAGAAGGCCAATTTCTGCAGCAAAGGACAAAAAATTTTGGAGCTCTTAAAATTTTGAGGTAGGGCTTTCTCTCTTTAAATGATCTCAATCCGAAATTTCTCAATTGAATATTTGAATTGATGTACCTGAGGCTGGGTGGGTGAAAACTCTTCAATACTTCTTTTTCTTTCATTATTGTTTTTGGGAATAAACACACGTTACTCCGTTGAACTTTAACACATTCTGTCGTTTAGCCCGAGACTGAAAATTACAAACTCAACTCCGTAAAACATTTTTCTAGCAACAACTCCGTAAAACATTTATCTTTCTTTCTTTCTTTGTTTTTTTTTCCCCTCCCATTTTCTTATCATTCATGTTGGAACAAACAGAACATGCAAATTTTAGGACGTATAAAACTCATTTTAAAATAATTTTATTTTTATATAAAAATAAAAATAAAATCATTTTAAATAAAAAATATTTTTAAAAATATTTTTAATAGTTTTATTAATAGATTATTTCAGTATAAAAAATTCATTAATTTGAGAAAAAAATAAAAATAAAAAATAAAAAATAATAAAAAATTATTATTTTTTTTCTTATTTTATATTAAACTAAAAAATTATTTTTATTTATGTGTTTTTATTTTTATTGTTTCAAATGTCCTTTTAAAAATTTTTTTATTTTTTATTTTTTAAAAAACGTAAGAAATAATAATGAGATTAATTTTAAACAAGACAGTGGACCTGGAAATGGAAAAAAGTACAAACAAAATATGAAAATAAATATTATCCTTGTTTCTTGGTCAGCGTGTGTAGGCGCGACCCAACCAAGCCGCCACATTTAGCTTTCCTTTAATTGGACGCATTGCCACTTTTCCATTCATTTTTTTAAGAAGGCCAAAAAAAGGCCATTCCTTTCATCTGCAGTCCATCTTAATTTCTAAAGAATTTCTGTCTATGCAATCCACCAAATCCCAAACATCAAACGTTCAAATCCAAGACCCCCCAAACTCTCAAATGGCAAATAAGGAACCGGAGATAATAACAGACAAGACCCAGATGAGGAAATGGTCAAGAGGCATGAGATCACAAGGCAAAACCATAGGCTTTGTTCCCACGATGGGGTTCCTCCACGAGGGCCACATAGCACTCGTCAAAGAAGCTCGCAACCACGCCGACCTCGTCGTGGTCTCAATCTACGTAAACCCAGGTCAGTTCTCTCCCTCCGAGGACCTCTCCACATACCCATCTGACATCAATGGCGATATTCAGAAACTCATGGCTGTTCCCGGCGGCGTTGATGTCGTTTTCCACCCTCATAATCTGTATGACTATGGAACGACAAACCCAAGTGTGGAAAATGTTAATGGGAGTGGCGGTGATGAGGAGAGAAATGTTGGGGTGGTTTCTTGTTTGGAGAATAATGGGTTGGGACATGAAACGTGGGTCAAAGTCGAGAGATTGGAGAAGGGAATGTGTGGGAAGAGCAGGCCTGTTTTCTTTAGAGGAGTTGCCACTGTTGTCACCAAGTTGTTTAATATAGTTGACCCTGATGTTGCTCTGTTTGGGAAGAAGGATTATCAGCAGCTGCGAATTATTCAGCGGATGGTGAGTTTTTTTTTTTTTTTTTTTTTTTTTTTTTTTTTTGTTGGAAAAAAAAAACATTTTGTGTTTGGTGTGTTTTTTTTTTTTTTTTTTTTTTTTTCTCATTTATTTGGTTGGAAAATGAACAAAATTCCTTTGAGCATAAATGTTGGTTGTATGAAAATAGGCTCATGGCTTTGAAAAACTGTAGGTCTATTTAGTAAGGGATGTGTTACGCGTGTGAAATTGGCTAATGTGGTGTAAGTTCTAGAGCAAGAACATTTTCTTTGAGTGGTTTATGAGAAGTTAGAAACTGGGGTTACTTGTATGTTTGATTCTGTGATAGTTTGGTTATGGATGCTCCTTGTTAACCAATTGTCTGGTTGATTTTTACAGGTTCGGGATCTTGATTTTGCCATAAAAATTATAGGTTCTGAAATAGTTCGTGAAAGTGATGGCCTTGCAATGAGTTCACGGAATGTGCACCTCTCACCTGAAGAAAGAGAGCAGGTTTTCTCCCAAGGCTTGTTAAATTTCTTACATTTCAAATTCGTTTGATTATTATTATTTTTTTTAATTTCCCATTGAAGTTTTTCTTCTTAACCTTTCAAATTTTATGAAAGATGTTGCGTCTGGTAGTTAATATGTTCTTTTTCTGTATCTCCAGGCTTTGTCAATAAGCAGGTCCTTGTCAAGAGCTAGAATTGCTGCAGAAAAGGGTCAAATTAATTGTCGAGAATTGAAAGAGTCGGTCATCAAAGCAATAGAAGAAGCAGGCGGAAGAGTTGATTATGCTGAGGTGACACATGAAACATGCTTCTTATCAGAATCCCTTGTTTCTTTTGGACATTTACAACAAAATGATGTTGGATTTTGTCTACGTACTCTGACTTTCCAAAATACTTTGGGATAGCACTTATACAGTGTGTTTGGTAGGGTGGAAAAGAGGAAGGAAAGAAAATAGAGGGATTTTGAAGAGGAAAATGAAATTTTAGGTTGTTTAGTAGAGAGAAAATGAGGAAAGAAGGAAAATAAAAATCCATAGGAGAGAAAATAATTGAGATATTATTGTAAAATAATAATTTTAACATTCACCATTTATCATATTTTTATTTATATTATGGTATTATTGTAAAATGCCTTAGATTTGACATTTTCTTTTCACTTTTCTTTCTCTTCTACCAAATAAAATGAGAGAAAACCATTTTACTTCACCTAGATATTTTACTTCTCCTTCCTTCCCTTATCTATCCATCCTACGCATTAAAGTTTAGAACAAAAGGAACATATAATCTGCTTTTTTGTGTCGACTTTTAACGTGTTAAGATATTCAATAACCGGAGCTTCTCATTCTGTCTGTGTTATAATGATGCCCCAATGAGAAGATATTTTCTACGATTTTATAACATAGTGGTGCTTTCTTCTAGCAGATTGTTGACCAAGAAAGTTTGGTGGCTGTGGAGGAGATCAAAAGTCCTGTTGTGTTCTGTGTTGCTGCCTGGTTTGGGAAGGTCAGGCTAATAGACAACATGGAGATCGACATGTGAAAAGCATGGTTCATCTAGTCTGTTTCATTTACTTTATTTCTTTATTTTCTGGTTGGATACCTTCTTTTTTTTTTTATTTTTTTTTTTAACCTTGTTATATGAGATGCCCAAATAAAACATGCATAATGCGCATGTTCGCTTTTTTGGTTATTGGAATTCCATCCTTCTATATTCTTTTGGAGATGTATTTCAATAGATTTGGTCTCTCTTTTTCATAGATGTATTGTTGTTAGAAGGGGACTACAAAAAGCAAAAGGAATTCTTGAATGACACATAATACCTTTGTTTAATGCCATTGTTTTCCCAATTACATTTTTTTTAACGTGATATGCACTAATAAATCAAAAGATGAAAAGATATGTTAAGGTAAAAATGCATGGCATGGAAGTTTGTGAGCACAAGAAAACCAGAAACACAAACTTTGGTAGGAAAACAAACGAGCTTCAACAAAATGAATACTAGCACTGCCGAACAATAAATCTGGAATGAATCACAATAGGCTGCAAATTTTCATTGTTTCAACATCAAAGAGCAATGAAATAAAGGAACAGAACACCTTCCACACGTCAAAAGACTAAAGGAGAGTGTTTGCATACAAACTATACATACACTGTCTTACAATATAGGCTATATCAGAATGTGAAATAGCAAACAAAAATAATTGTGACGGGTAATGTAAAACTGGAAGAGGAACTCGAATCCTCAGTCATGAAGATGGTCCAAATAGAGCGCAAACAGGAGCCATCAACAATTGAAGCCACCACAAACAGATAGAACAATGATGAGAATCAGCGCGAATAAGATACCCAAAACTATTAGCTTTATCTTCATGTTCTGCAACCACATTTTCCTCCTCATCTGGGTACCGTGCTGCCTGAAATCTTGTGCCTGCAATACCAATATAAAAAATAGAAGCCTTACATAGTGGGAAAAAATAAAGCAGCCCGGATTGGAGGAAAAAAGCATATAATTGAAAATGAACCAAAATCTACAAATCCAGAGTTAGACAACTAAGCCAATCCCAACTCTGAATTTATTGTGTTTAGATGGTTTTTTAACTCATTAGCTATGAAAGAGAACTTCCAGGCTCCAGCTACCAATTAATCATCCACTGTTTGGGCTTGTAATTCAACTGATTTTTGCCATCTAACAATTTGGCCCTTGCCCATAGTTCAGGACCACTTAAAGGGCAAAATTTAGACGTATTAAAAAACCCGAAATCATACGAGTCATTCTACCAATTATATGCTAATGTTTGGACTAGTAATTCAACTGGTACGTGCCATCTAATGAACTGGCAACATCCAATAGTTCAGGGCCACATAAAGGGAAAATAAAAAATATAAATTATGAAGAAACCTGAAATTCTACAAGTCATTCATAAATCAAGTCTTTAGATGACATGGCCGCTCATTAAGAGTTGTTAACCAACTAAGATGCTGACCTGAGAGCGAAGGTTCTCTGTTTTATCGACCAGAAGTTCAATCTTCTCTCCACGGTCAAGGACCTGAACATGACAAAAATATAATCAAAAGACAGCCTAGCTCCTGGTTTCTAAAGTAATGACCAACTATAAAAATCAATCTTCTCAGCACCAAAAAACCAAAAGGGGCAGAAAGGCAAGGAAAAATAGAGAGAAGTATGATTGCAAGAAAGAAAAAAAAAAAAAAAAAAAAAAAAAAAAGAAAAAAAAATTCTCCTTTTTTTTTTTTTTTTTTTTAAAAAAATTTTTTTGTTAAAAAAAAAAAAAAAAAAAAGGAAAAAAAATTCTCCTTTTTTTTATTTTTATTTTTAAATAAAGTTTTATGTTAACAAATAAAAATCAATAGAGGTTCAGGTTCACAACAGTGCCTTACCTTTTCAATATTTTCCATCATAACTCCTTTAACTTCCGAGACTTGAGCTTTAACGTTAGCAAGCTTGCTGATCTCCTCTGGATGATCTATGCAGTACTGCATGTGCTCCTTCAATTTGGGCCTGCATAGTTTTTTTGCCAAACCTTTCGCATAAGAGTAATTATTCATAAGTGACAAATCCCATCTATTTCATGGATTAGCAAAGATAATAACTTTACCCAAACTCCTTGTTCAAGCTATTAGCAACTGCTGTTGCAGCTTTTCCTCCACCATATCTCTTGGTAAAATCCTCCTTGATCCGCTCGAGAAAGGCAATTGGAATCTGTCGACCAACAGCCTCAACTGCGACCACACAGTAAGCTGCAGCATTCAAAGCTCATCTAAGTTCAAGTCTTACAGATAAATGAAGTGGTGTGAGAAAAATAGAAAATAAGAAACGTAAGAACCCATATTCTACAAACTTAGCGCCGACCAACGGTAAGATTTGCTTATATTGTAGCAAGTCTTATATGCAATAATGGAACCAGAAAACCTAATCTGATCTCCCTTTTTGGACCCGGGAAGAAGACCAGTAATATTCTATATGAGATTTTTGGAAACAAAGGTCATACTTCCTTCCAAAATAATAAACAATATTATAAAACAACGGATAAATAACCATAACAAGATTAACTACAAGCAAGAAAAAATGAAATACATAATTCAAAAAGGTGAAAGACATGAAAATTTATCATGAGAGGCGACGCCATTTACTCACTCGTTTTCTAAAATCCGCATATGGTAAGCAGTAACCACAAAGATTAGAAGCTTAAACTTGAAAAAATCTTTCCTAGTATACCTTCCCGATAATTTATTGAAACCATTGCTAAAACAAGATTCATTATTTGAAATCTTAAAATTTTATTCTCCAAATAAGTTATCTCAACAAGTGCTAAACAACTAAACAACTAAACAAGAGAACTCAGTTAAATATAATCTGTCCAAGCCAAAAAAAAAAAAAACCCATCAAAATGAACCTTGCAGTCTCGTTAGCTCGTCTTTTTCATTTCTCAGCAAAGAAACAGCCTACTATTAACAAATCACAAATCACTATCACGTATAAGCAAATACGACCTTAATCAATAATAAAAATAAATAAGAAAAAATACATGGAAAAAGATCTTCACAGAATTTTCTGAAAACATTAAAACACAGAAGTCGAGCAAAATAACAACATATAAATAAAACCAATTCGTGGATCAGAACAAGAAAATCTAAGAGATCCGAGGTTAAGAGATAGATAGATAGATAGAGAGAAATATTACTGAATCCATCGTCGACGAGGTAGTTGAAGGTGTGCCCGTCGCAGTTGTAAGTGAACTTGTTATTGGTGGCGGGAAGCTTCTGGAGGCACTGAGAAGCTATGCTGGTGAAGTTTCCGGTGAATTCGGTGTATTCCGCAAGAACCACCGTTCCACGCGCCACGAAACTGTAGATCAGCGACTGTTGCCCCATCGACGCGCCACCCCAACCGTAACCCTAGGAGAGAGAAATCGAAACACTCTGAGGAATAGATTTCTAGAGAGAGAAAGAGCCCTGAAGGTTTAGGGTTTTTTTAGCAGAAAAGACGAGAGAGAGATAGGAACGAAGAAGACGATCTTCTTGTTATTCTTCCTAGAGAGAGAGAGAGAAAGAGAGATTGTTGTGTTGTTTTCGCTTGAATGGTAAGAAAGGTAGCGGGGGTGTCTCTGTTGTGAGTTTGTTAAGCTATATACCCTCCAATATCTATTGAAATATCGGAAATGACATTGCCCATTAATAAAAGCAAGAGCGGCTGGTTTTTGAATTTTGTGCAATGTTTGAATTCAACACGGTTGACACCTGAATGTCCGACGGTCTGCGATTGTCCGTCTAGAAGTTTTTTCACTAACGTCCTCATTTTCATGGATTATTTTCAGAAATGACCCTTAGAATTTTCACTTGCTTCACTTTAATCCTCGATGTTCACGTTGAAAGGTACAGCTTCTCACATATTTCTAAAACACGCAATTTTACTTCGTTCGACAATATACTATCTATTATTATATAATATCTAGAGAAATAAAATGTAAAAAAAAAAGAGAAAATTTATGGTACTTCTTCCCTATCAGTACGGTAAATGTTTATAACCTTGATTATCATTTGACGGTTCAGATCAAAAAGATGCATCAAAATAATTAAAAACTAGATCACACCCAATTATTCACAAAAGAAAAAGATTACACCTTATCCTTTTTTTAAAAAAAAACTAATAGAAAAGACCCAAATAAAAAAAAAACACTGCCGTTAAATGAATAATATTATTAAATATATTTCTATTTATACAACAAATATTTAATGATATTTATATTTCAAAATATTATTAAATACAACAAAAACGTTTTTATTTCTATTTTCATTTAAATAAATAATAGTATTAAATAAATAATATTATTAAATATATTAAATAATAATAATATTAAATATATTAAATAATAATATATTAAATAATAATATTATTAAATAAATAATATTATTAAATATATTAAATAAAATCATTATATAAGACAAAAACAGTTTCAGAAAAGAGAGAGAAGAAAATGAAAAAAAAAAAAATGAAATCCGTTTTCAGAAAACGAAAACGAGAAAATGAAAACACATTTTTTTCGTTTTCAATTTTTCACAAAAGACAAAAACGGTTTTGTTTTTGTTTTAAAAAAATTTTTAGGCCAAACGTATTTTCTGTTTCCGTTTTCATTTTTTAGTCTCGAAAAACGTAAAAAATGGAAATGAAAACGGAAACAAACAGGGCCTACGTTTCTAATCCGCCGACGATGAGCATGACACTAGCGAGTGCCGACAAGGACGCGAGGAGAGGTTGAGCAGCGATCCCCATCCCCTAACAGTGTTCTGTTCACCATCTTCACGATCGATTCTGATTTTACCTCATCCTTCCCTCTTATCGTAACCATTCCATCGATGGGTCTGCATTGTTGACTAACTTGTGGGTTTCTATTAGAATTTGGAATCAGATTATGGGTATGAAGAACTCGGTGGTAATAAGAGTGTTTGTTGTTGAACTTTCATTCGGTGGTAATAAGAATTCAAATTATAGGTATGAACTTTGCTTGTTAGAATTCAGTGATCATAAAACTGAAATTTATGGGTATGAACTTTGTTTGTTGAAATTTTGTGGCAATACAATTGAAATTTTAAATCTTTCACATTCTTGTGGTCATGGTGGATATATGTAGTTATTCTTTATTGAGATTTTGTTCAGAGAATTTGATACTTTACTAATAGACTTTGCATATCCATTAATAATACCAAAACTATGTTGATGAGCAGTCAAATTCTTATGTGCAGTTATACTTGGAATATCCAAGCTTGAATGAACCAAAACCTTGAAAACAAAAGTACTATTTATTACTAGGTATTTCAATCACAAGTGTTGATCAAATTTTAATTTTTTTTTACTAGGTATTATCTTAATCACAAAATCTAGATGAAATTTGTTGAAATTGAAATTTGTTGAATGAATCAAAGCCTTGAAAGAGGAAGTACTATGTATTATTGGGTACTAATTTTCTCATTTAGAGTTCGTTTTGATGGAATAAATGAGGGTGAGGAAGGTCATCGGAGGCGGTGATGAGGTCCTGTGACGCTCAACCATAGGTGGTGCCGGTAGGGCGGAGGACTTCAACGGCGTTTGTGTTTTAATCAAATCTGGGTTTGGGTATTATCACCAATTTAAACTTGAATTCAAGAATATATTTTTCTTTAATTAATCGAGTGTAAACTATTCTATAGTTATTTGGTGCATCTTTTTAATCTGAAACATTAAATAACAATCGAATGGTTGTCAATATTCGCCTTACTAGTAGGGGTAAAGTACACCCCCTACTATAGACTTTCTCAAAAAAAAAAAAAAAGGGAAAGTCTATGATAGGGGATGTACTTTTCCCTAGGTAGGGTGAAAAATTTACACCTTTTAATCAAACGGTCAAAAATGATTAAAGATTACCACAATTAAAATAGGTGAGGGTGCCGGAGGCTAAGAGTCACGATGGCTGGGCGTGACGGGGGTGAGGCAAAGAGGCGGTGATGGGTCGCGGGAAAAGATATATTATTGTTCTTCAAATATTTTTATTGGGTTTAGCTACTCAAAAGAAAAAAAAATCCTTTATTTTTTTCAGATCTATTTTTTAATCATTCTACCTCTTAAAACCCTTTTTAAAAATGAGTTGACTAATATTTTTTATTTCTTTGCTTGATTAATCCTTCTTTATTTGTGGAACGGTTAAAAATTGAGCTATAAGTTGCAACAAACCATGGTCGTGATGTTTCCAAGCAAAAAAAAAAAAAAAAAAGGAATTATTCTTTTTCAAAATAAAATTTAACAACTGGAAGTATCATTTATTAAGTCGGTTCAACCAAATCAACAAAGCCTAAGAATGTTTGCCTTGGTCTACTAAAGTTTGGATTGAATGATTCCTCTTATGATTACTGTCACATGTAACTTATTCAAAATCTATTGATAAGTATATCTTTTTTTATTATTCCACGGGGAAAAATAGGCCATGAATTAATAGGTTATCATTCAAATATCGCAATTACATAAAACTAGTTAACTTAATTTAGAAATAACGTTAAGTTAATCACTATCAGGCGATATATATACATACATATATATATATATATATATATATATAGATGGTAAAAAGAAAAAGGTTACAAAAGACCAGTCTGATGTCCGAACTATATGTTGCAATCCAATGGACACTTGACCTGTAAAATGATGGTTTCCATGCATGGCTGCAATAATGCCAACTACAGCTCATCTGATCTACCTAAAGCCAATCTCTCTGCATAATATTAGATCCATTCCATTCAACTAATATAAATCTATTTATTTTAAAATAAAGGTCAGTATATTTGATCTACCTAAAGCCAATCTCTGCATAATATTAGATCCATTCTGTTAGTACCGGTTTGAGTCTTTTAAAACTTTATAAGACAATATGAATAATGCAGAAACATAAAATAAAAGAACATGAGAGAAATGATATCGCGGTTCGGTAACACCCTACTCCGCGGGGCCATGCCCAGATGATGAACAATCCACTAAGAACTCTTTTACAATTCAATTGGACTTAATCTACCCGAGACTCCCTCTCTAAGAAGACGCATATAAACTTGCAATTTCCCAATGGACTTGAACAGTGAGATCCCCTCAACTTTTGAACATTGGAATCCCTCCAACTAAGTTTTTCTCCCGAAAAAAACTCTCAAATCATCTCTCTTGAATACAAGTGCTCACCCTGTCTCACAACCCAACAAAAACTCATCAAAAGGCGTACAAAGACTTAAGTGACACTTTCAATAAATAAGCAAGCTGTGAATAGCTTGACACGTCTTCAATTAATTCGCTGAACCAAATCTGTTGCAACAATAACTGCAACATAGCTGTCACGGTCAACTTTCTCAAAACCATACGAATCAATCTCCTTTCATTATGAAATCTTCCCAAAACTAATAAACGAACCTGGACACGTTCTTAGGCGACAAAAGAAGATCATCCAGCTATGAAATCTTAATCAAGAATCAATCAAATCAATTTTCCATATTTGAATCAATAGTTGACTTACAAAAATAGAAACTAAAACAAGTTTACAGATCTTTTAGTAACCTTCTATAAAAAGCTGACCAGCTGTACATCTATTTTCAAACACAATCAACCAGCCAAACATTTTCAAAATAATACCAATCAAATACGATTAGAATCAATACACAAATTGGGAAACAAATCCCAACAATCTCCGGAAATAAATCCCAACACATTCCACTCAACTCATATAAATTCTATTTATTTTAAAATAAAGCTCTGTATATTACAAAGACTTTATTTATTTCTTTTTGCTAGACCAGAATAGCAAAATTAGAAAACTAAAGCAGTAAAGCGTATGATGAGTTCATAAAATCATAAGCACTCTTCAAAGCGGTTGATGAGTTATAGCATGATTAGATTTTCTCAGTAAGGAATAAAAAATATGAGATTTGTATAGGATATATTCTTTAAATTAAATAGTGATATGTTGCTTGGTGGCCAATGCATCCTCGAGGAATAAGAATTTGTTCTTATTTAATTAAAATTGCAAAACTAGAGTTATCTTGTGACAATTAAAATACTATTAAAGATTCCAACATGAAAAGAATGTTTAACTTTTGTTGTTAAAAAAAAATCCGCACGCAGTATAACACCTACTTGGCTGTTTTTAAATCCTTTCTGGATGGCCACATTGTTTGCTTAATCTTTTTGTAATTTAGAACAAGTTATGTGTTAAAAATATATACATATACATATATATGTGTGCGCGCATGTGTCTATCAGAGATTCTAAACTAAATAATATTTGTCACATGGAACACGGCTCTAGAACATATCGGGTTAACGAAACTCAAGGATATTGGCTCATCATAAGTCATAACTAGATAAAACAACAGACAACAAAATTTACAAATGAGGAAATTTCAACACTTAACAAAAACATGGACTTTAAAGACAACTGCCACAACTTTAAGGCTTAGATTGACTTGTGTCGAAAAAAATTTCATTGTGAAGATTATCCCGCCAATTCTTAAAGTACCAATCAGTATCTGGTACCCGCTCATGATACCGTCCGGTAATCGGCGATATCCACCATGATACCGATTGGTTACTATCTATGATACCAGCATCCTGTTGTAGTACTGGCTGGTATCTATTGTTGCCGACATCGCCAGTGGCTTACCGACCAGCAACCAGCGGTATCTACCATGATACAGGTTGGTTACTAATCATGATACCAGTGGCTTACCAGCCGGTAACCGCGGTATCCACTATGATACCGGTTGCTATGCTATTGGTCATGAATTGTTCTCTGAAATTTCAGAAGTTAGTCGTCAATTTCTATATCAAGAATTAAAAATTTTCAAAAATGAAATTTCACAGAACAATATATCAAGAAAAAAGTTTGGAGACCAAAGTGGCAAAATAGTTTTCCATCTTAACGAGCTTCGACAAAATGAATACTACCACTGCTGACAACAAATCTGGAATGAATGGCACTAGGTTGCAATTTTCCATTGTTTCAACATCAAAGAATAATTCTTGAATAAATGAACCGAATACCTTCCACACGTCAAAAGAGTAGAAGAGAGAGTTTGCACACAGACAATACAAACACTGTCTTATAATATAGGGCGCTATATCAAAATGTGAGATAGCAGACAAAAATAATTGTGACAGGACGGGTAATGCAAAACTGTACAGGAACTCCAATCCTTAGTCATGAAGACGGTTCAAATAGGGCGCGAAGAGGAACCATCAACAATTGAAGCCTCCGCAAACAGATAGAACAACAATGAGAATAAGCGCGACTAAGATACCCAAAACTGTTAGCTTTATCTTCATGTTCTGCAACCACATCTTCCTCCTCATCTGGGCGCCCCGCTGCCTGAGTTCTTGTGCCTGCAGAATATAAATTTAAATACATTTGCCAAACGAGCCTCGAGTGTTTTTAGGTGGTTTCTTAACTCATTAGCTGTGGAAAGAGAAAAACTTGCAGGCTCCACCTACCGCTTATTGTCTTGTAAATCAAATGATTCTTATTATCTAACAACTTGACCCTTGTCTATAGTTCAGGACCACTTAAAGGGCAAAATAGACGTATTAAAAAGCCTGAAATCATACGAGTCTGTAAAACCAACTAATTAGATGCTGACCTGAGACTGAAGTTTCTGTGTTTTATCCATCAGAACTTCAATCTTCACTCCACTGTCAACGACCTGCTCGGAACAAATATGTATATATATATATATATATATAATCAAAAGACGGCACGTAGCTCCTGGTTTCTAAAGTAATGACCAACTATAAAATTCAATCTCCTCAGCACCCAAAAATAAAAAATAAAAAAACATAAGGGCAGAAGGGAAAGGAAAAATAGAGAGAAGTATGTTGCAAAAAAGAAAAAAAGAAAAAAAAAAAAAAGAAAAGGAATTCTCTCGCTTGTTTTGAAGTTTTACGTTAACAATCAAAGAGGTTGGCAACAGTGCCTTACCTTTTCAATATTCTCCCTCATAACTCCTTTAATGTCTGAGACTTGAGCTTTAACTTTAGCAAGCTTGTTGATCTCCTCCTGATGATCCACGCAATACTGCATGTGCTCCTTCAATTTGGGCCTACAACGTTTTTTTTTTTTTTTTTTTTTTTTTTGGGCAAACTTTTTGCATTAGAGTAATTTATTCATGAGTGACAAATTCTGTCTATTTCATGGATTATCGAAGAAAATAATTTTACCCAAACTCCTTGTTCAAGCTACAAGCAACTGCTGTTGCAGCTTTTCCTCCACCACATCTCTTAGTAAAATCCTCCTTGATCCGCTCAAGAAAGGCAATTGGAATCTGTTGACCAACAGCCTCTACTGCGACCACACAGTAAGCTGCAACATTCAAGGGTCATCTGAGTTCAAGTTTTTTAGATAAATGAAGTGCTGGTGTCAAGAAATGAGAAAACAAGAAATGAAAGAATCCATATTCTACAAACTTAGCGCGTACCAATTAATGGTGATATTTGTTTATATGATAGTAAGTCTTATATATGCAACAACGGAAACGAAAAGCCTAATCTGACCTCCTTTTTGAGGTTTTATTATACTATACATACGGGACGAGAGAAGCACATATCTTAATTAACACGACAACATAAATCACCCGGGAAGAAGACCAGTAGTATTCTATACGAGATTTTTTTTGGAAATAAAGGTCATACTTTCTTCCAATTAATAATAATAACAATAACAATAACAAATAATAATAATAACAATAAGAATAATAGCAGTAATAATAACAATAACAATAACAACAACAACAACGATAACAACAGCAGCAATATAATAAAAAAATAACAATAACAATAATAACAGCAATAATAACATTAATAAAAATAAGAATAACAACAAAACAATAATAAGAATAAATAATAACAATAACAATAATAGTAATAATAATAACCATGACCAAAACCCGCATAAGAGCCGACATCATTTGCTCTCTCTTTTTCTTAAACCCGCATATGGTAAGCAATAAGCACAAAGATTAGAAGCTTAAAGTCGATAAATCTTTCCTAATATACCTTTCCGATAATTTATTGAAATATGTTAAAACAAGATTCATTAATCTGAAATTCTAAATTCTCTTCCCCAACTGATCAATTATCTTAACAAGTGCTAAACAAGTGAACCAACAAAATGAAACTCAGCAGTCTCGTTAGCTGTTGTCCTCCTTCATTTCTCAGCAACGAAACACCCGACTTTATATTAACCAACACAAATGATCACTATCACGTATAAGCACATACGAGCGTAATCAATAACAAAAATAAAAACTACATGGAAAAAGATCTTCAGAATTTTCTGAAAACATTAAAACATACAAGTCGAGCAAAGGTACAAATGATAAACAAGACCAAGTCGTGGATCATAACAAGAAAATCGAAGAGATCGGAGGTTAGGAGAGTACTAAATCCATCATCGACGAGGTAGTTGAAGGTGTGGCCATCGCAGTTGTAAATGAACTTGTTATTCGTAGCGGGAAGCTTCTGGAGGCACTGCGAAGCTACGCTGGTGAAGTTTCCGGTGAATTCGGTATACTCTGCGAGGATCACCGTCCCACGAGCCACGAAGCTGTAGATCAGCGACCGTTGCCCCATCGACAAGCAGCCTCAACCGTAACCCTAGGAGACAGAAAACGAAGCTCTTCAGAGCTTGAATGGTAAGAAAGGTAGCTAGGTTGTGAGTTTGTTAAGCTACCCAATGCCATTGACCATTAACAAAAGCAAGAGCGGCTGGTTTTTGAATAAATTTTGCGGAACATTTGAATTCAACATGGTTGACACCTGATTGTCCGACGGATTGCGATTGTCACTCTAGAAGTTTTTCCACGAAAGCTCCTATTTTTAAAGGTATTTCAGCAATGACCCTAAGGATATTCACTTTGTTACACTTTAATCCTCGATGCTCACCATAAAGGGTTGAGCTATCTCAATATTTTCAAAGTCCATAATTTTACACTTTCGATAATATCCTCCTGTCCTTTCTTTCATTTGTGAAAAAGTTATAAATTATAATGTTTGAAATTGAGTTATAAGGGGCAACAAACAATAGTCATTAATTTGTTTCTAAGCACAATAACAATTGGAATTATTCTTTTTGAAAAAGAAATAACAATTGGAATTATCATTTATTAATTCGGTGACGACCAAATCAATTAGAACGTTGCCTTGGTCTACTAAGTTTGGATTGAATGATTCCTGATCTTATGTCACTGTCACGTGTAACTTATTCAAATTAGTTATAATAAGTATATCGTTTTTTGATTATTCCACAGGGAATTACGCGTTGAGGAGGAAAAAAATAGTTTGCTATTTACATAGTCATAATTACGCAAACTGGTCAACTCTGCCATTCTAGAATTAAAATCTCTGCATGCAAGTTTTTTAACTGTTTAAAATTGGCCATAAGATTTAACTTTTCAATCTGGAACGCTAAATTATCATCAAGCGATGGATACACGCACATATACGGAGGGTAAAAAGAAAAAGGTTAAGACCATTGTGATGTTCCTATGAACGCTCGTGCAATTGCAACTGTCATATATATATATATATATTTTCCATGACGTGAGATTCTAAACTAAATAATATTTATCACATGGAACACGGCTCTAGAACATAGAGATCAGATAGTATATCGGGTTAAGGAAACTCAAGGATATACGGTTTATAAAAATAAATAAAAAGGATTATTCTCACTGGTGCCTTTAAATTTTAAGATTATTTTCAGTTTATTTCTTAAATATTAAAAACTCTTATTTTACTTCATGAATTTTAGATTATGCTCACTTAACCCCTTTTGTCATTATTTCTATTAAAATCAGATAGAAAATGAGGGATTAAGTGTGATCATGATTTTTATATGTTACTTTTTAACAGAAATCTAAACAGAAAGACTACGTGACTACGGTTATTTTCTTTTTTTCTATCTATTTTCAACATAAATTACAACATAATAGGTTAAGTTGAAACAATTCAAAATTCAAGAGGTAAAGTTAGAGTTTTTAAAGTTCAGGGAACAAATTGATAATGATTCTAAAATTCAGGGGCATTAGTAATAATAATCCTAAATAAAACAAACACAAGATTTACATATGTCCCCAATTTAAGTTTCTTAACTTCCAAATTTAAAAATCTCTCATTCGCCCCCCTATTTTAAAAAGTGGCGAACCCTTCTGTCCCTTAAATAGAAGGAAAAGTTAATGCGGCACTAAATGAAGGATACATTTTATTGAGAATTTCGATGTTAGGAATGATTCTTTTTTGCTAACACTAGGTATTATTTTAGCCATTGGATTAATTTTTTTACTGTCTGATCTACTTCAAAAGTTTTATAAAAATAATTACATTCACTCAGACATAATTACATTAAATGAAATTACTGTTTTTAAAAAGCCATTAATAAAAATTAGACCATTTTGCAGTCGATGTAACTATTTCTCTAAAAAAAAAAAAGTCCAATTTGATTTTAAATTAATTTTCTATAAATATTTTCTTACTTTGCAGAGAATAAATTAAGGAGTTTCACTAGTAGCTTTAGAAAAAATAAAATAAAATAAAATAAACTATTGGTAATTTTTTACTTTTAATCGTTAGATAATTTGTACGAGAAATTATGTCATATATCTTTTTAATCTGATGTGATTTTGACTAGATTTAATAGTTAAAAACTAACTCTATTGATAAAGAAGCTCTATCAGAGAAAGCCTTAATAAATTATATGATTGATTTTAGGGAAAACAACGGATTGGTTTCTCTGAAAAGAAAAAGGAATAAATTTCTGAAAAAAAAAGTTAATTATTTTGAAACGTTAAAATTTTGAAGACCAGAACTATAGGAGTTATCCGTCTCTTTTATAAATGCAATAACCTCTTCTTTTTTTTTTTTAGGAAATGTAATAGTATCTTTTTATTAATTTCATCAAATTGATACGAGGAAAATATTTTTGCTCTCTGTTTTTTTTAAGGAAAGTTGAGTAATATTATTAATGAGCTAAGTCGGCTTTAACAAAACGAGCAATAAATCACGAGATTCGGTTTAATCTCAAAAAGTTTGATACGTACTGATAAACAGATTTAGCTAAAACATGAGCAATCAGGCTCTTAACATAACAACACTGTCAACCTAAAATAGAGGAAAATAGGCAAAGAATGTCTTGAATTATGACACAATGAATTTATCGATTTTTAATTAGACGAGAGATTTTTGTTATTATGCCTAGACTCCAAAATAATACACCATTATTTTTCCCCCACGAAAACGACATTTTCCCTCAAAATCTTGAAACGACATTTTCCCTCAAAATTTCGTTGTCGTTTTAAGGAAAACGACACGCAATACGTTAGTTACGCGTCGTCCTCCTTCACCAGTTATTTCTTTGGATAGATCCGAGCATCCGAACCCAATTACCTGTGGGTTCCCGTTTTGACGAGAGGTTTTATTTTCCGTTTGGTTGACGAGAAAAAGAAAAGGCGAGAAAATAAGGAGAGAAAGTGACTCGAAAAATGAGCGGTGGGTTTGCAGCTTCGGCTTCTCCACCCATTGTTTCTTCTTATTTGCCTTCTAAATCCAAAACACGCCATTGCTATTCATCGAGCTTTGTCAATCCTTGTACTACAAGTAGTACAACTACCCCGGATTTCAAGCCCAGAGCCATCAGATTTTCCAAAGCAAACGGATCTCAGACAAGACTACGAGTTTTCAATAGCAGTACGAGACCTGGAGGAGGTTTCTCTCTCTCTCTCTCTCTAAAATTTTGCGTCCATAAAATTCAATGTCTTGTTGGAATTTACTGTACAAGTTCATCACAATTCTCTGTCTTTCACTTTCAATTCGACGGATAACTATTTATAAGTTTCTTTGTAAAATTCGACCATTTATTTGGGAAAACCGTGCCTTTCTCATACTTTTTGCTCTCCGAGTGTATTGCAATTAAAGGTTTGAGGTTATTAAGAATATGTGATATGGCTTTAATTTTTCTTTTGCTAAGTAAGAGAAAGAGTTTTGTTCCTATTGAACTTATTAGACTAGTCCATAATGATTAAGTTTATGTGGCTCATGTCATGGCAAAACAATTAAAACAACTTATAGTTGTTTATTATTGTCTTGAGACGATTTCTATATGTTTTATATGATGTCAGAACTGAATTAACTGAATGTTGCAGGTGATAATGAGAGCAAAAGTGTTTTGGACGCATTTTTCTTGGGAAAGGCTCTGGCAGAAGCATTGAATGAGCGTATTGAGTCCGCAGTTGGGGAGTTTTTTAGCACAATTGGTCGGCTGCAATCTGAGCAACAAAAGCAAGTGCAGGAATTCCAGGTAAAGAGCCTTTTGAGTTGCTTTCTTCAGTTTCACTACAGGTTCATGAGCTTTTCTTGTAATACCTACCGGATTAGACAAAGTTGGATTATTCTGAAACATTTTCTTTTAAGTTCATTTTTCTTTTAAATATTGAAAAAAAAAAAAAAAAAAAGAAAGAAAAAAAGGAAAGCTTAGGCAATTGTGCCCCACCATGAAAACAAT
>NW_010366892.1:340180-410495 GCF_000414095.1 Morus notabilis
TTTTTTTTTTTTTAGGAAATGTAATAGTATCTTTTTATTAATTTCATCAAATTGATACGAGGAAAATATTTTTGCTCTCTGTTTTTTTTAAGGAAAGTTGAGTAATATTATTAATGAGCTAAGTCGGCTTTAACAAAACGAGCAATAAATCACGAGATTCGGTTTAATCTCAAAAAGTTTGATACGTACTGATAAACAGATTTAGCTAAAACATGAGCAATCAGGCTCTTAACATAACAACACTGTCAACCTAAAATAGAGGAAAATAGGCAAAGAATGTCTTGAATTATGACACAATGAATTTATCGATTTTTAATTAGACGAGAGATTTTTGTTATTATGCCTAGACTCCAAAATAATACACCATTATTTTTCCCCCACGAAAACGACATTTTCCCTCAAAATCTTGAAACGACATTTTCCCTCAAAATTTCGTTGTCGTTTTAAGGAAAACGACACGCAATACGTTAGTTACGCGTCGTCCTCCTTCACCAGTTATTTCTTTGGATAGATCCGAGCATCCGAACCCAATTACCTGTGGGTTCCCGTTTTGACGAGAGGTTTTATTTTCCGTTTGGTTGACGAGAAAAAGAAAAGGCGAGAAAATAAGGAGAGAAAGTGACTCGAAAAATGAGCGGTGGGTTTGCAGCTTCGGCTTCTCCACCCATTGTTTCTTCTTATTTGCCTTCTAAATCCAAAACACGCCATTGCTATTCATCGAGCTTTGTCAATCCTTGTACTACAAGTAGTACAACTACCCCGGATTTCAAGCCCAGAGCCATCAGATTTTCCAAAGCAAACGGATCTCAGACAAGACTACGAGTTTTCAATAGCAGTACGAGACCTGGAGGAGGTTTCTCTCTCTCTCTCTCTCTAAAATTTTGCGTCCATAAAATTCAATGTCTTGTTGGAATTTACTGTACAAGTTCATCACAATTCTCTGTCTTTCACTTTCAATTCGACGGATAACTATTTATAAGTTTCTTTGTAAAATTCGACCATTTATTTGGGAAAACCGTGCCTTTCTCATACTTTTTGCTCTCCGAGTGTATTGCAATTAAAGGTTTGAGGTTATTAAGAATATGTGATATGGCTTTAATTTTTCTTTTGCTAAGTAAGAGAAAGAGTTTTGTTCCTATTGAACTTATTAGACTAGTCCATAATGATTAAGTTTATGTGGCTCATGTCATGGCAAAACAATTAAAACAACTTATAGTTGTTTATTATTGTCTTGAGACGATTTCTATATGTTTTATATGATGTCAGAACTGAATTAACTGAATGTTGCAGGTGATAATGAGAGCAAAAGTGTTTTGGACGCATTTTTCTTGGGAAAGGCTCTGGCAGAAGCATTGAATGAGCGTATTGAGTCCGCAGTTGGGGAGTTTTTTAGCACAATTGGTCGGCTGCAATCTGAGCAACAAAAGCAAGTGCAGGAATTCCAGGTAAAGAGCCTTTTGAGTTGCTTTCTTCAGTTTCACTACAGGTTCATGAGCTTTTCTTGTAATACCTACCGGATTAGACAAAGTTGGATTATTCTGAAACATTTTCTTTTAAGTTCATTTTTCTTTTAAATATTGAAAAAAAAAAAAAAAAAAAAAGAAAGAAAGAAAGGAAAGCTTAGGCAATTGTGTCGCACCATGAAATCAATCATTTCGGTGACATAGAAGTGTCATGTCAGATGCTAGGTAGAGTTCTATTTGGCATATTCCACTCTCTTAACACAAAGTCAATCATGCTGAGTAGGTTTATTACGTTTTCAAACAACATTTCTAGTTGTAGTGGTGCTCCCTCTTTTGAGGGAAGATCAAGATATAGTTCTAAACTTGGGCAGTTTTGCAAATGGCCTCCCGAGTTTTGTTGCAACACTTTGAAACTGTATTTGTTGCTCTACGACTCACGTGAAGGACGTGTTTTCAATGTTGCTTGAAATATAAAACCTTTTCATCAATAATTCATTCAGCAAATTCTCTTTTGGTTCTCCCCAATACGATTTAGTAGAGTTCTTACATTGCTTACCCATCAATTCATTGGTTGCAGGAAGATGTTTTAGAAAGGGCCAAAAGAGCCAAAGAGAAAGCAGCTCGTGAGGCCAGGGAGTCTCAAGGACTGATTTCCAGGTCCATTGCGGTAGAGACGGCACCGGTCGCTAATGGGACTACTTCAGTAGCCTCAACCAGCAATGATGTTAACTTGGAAGATCAACCTTTATCGTCTGAGCAAAATCCCTCGACTGTTGAGGCAGACCCAGATAATGCCAACCAAAATCCTGTTTCAAGGGTATCCAATGAAGACTGATTTCATCTTCATATGTACATGATGTGGTGGGAATGAATATTTGATGTAACCTTGTAGACCACCGCCTTTCTACAATAAAGTTTGAAAACAGTCCAAAATGGCATATAGTTATCAAAATTTTCGTTTACTTAGGCTATTCTCTTCTGGGTTGATTCCTATTTTTGTATGTCCACTACAGATTTGATGGTATGCCATTGTAACGTTGAAGCTTTACCGTTGCAGTTTAGGCTCAAGTATATCTTTGTTTTGGTGCGAGCAGTGTGGACAGAATCATCACGCATTCTGTCACATCGTCGAGTCTAATATCAAACGAGATTTTTGATTATTTTGCTTCTCAGTGTATTAAGAAAGGGTGCTGAGGAGAACTGAGCCAGAAACTTCTTAATCACGTGCTTAGAATAGTTTTTAATTTTAGTTAACCTTACTCTTCAGGATAATCATTAGGCATTTACAGTATTGGTCCACTCCTGTGTTATACTGGTGCGTGTGGACTATAGAGATTATGAAGTAAAAGAATAGGAAACAGCATTAAATCAATCTCGTATCATAACACAAAATTTTCTTATATTTGTAAGTGAATCCAATTCCAGACACTGAAATTTTCTTAAAACAGAGAAAAAAAAGGGGGACAAAAACGAACTCTGACAAGACAATAAAGAAATTGAGCCAGCCCATACAGGAATCGCCAAGCATCTGAAGGCGAACAAGATTTCCACTTCCCGTACCAGCTAATCCTTTAATTATTCTTCTCCACTCTCATCACTAACATCCATCGCAGATCCCTTCTTGATGTAATCCACCTTGAAGTCATAGTCGTCATCCAGAGCATCTACCGGGTTTGATTTATTGGTTTTTTTCCTTCTCTTCTTTTCTGCCCTTTTCAACTTTGTATTAAGCATACCTTCTGCAGCATACAGCTTCTCATTTTGCCTGCTCGTAGCCGTCTTTCCCTTTGCCTTGCCCGCATCATCATCCTCTTCGGGTTCCAACAACTGGTCATCACCATCACTATCATTATCATCAGCCATGTGGGAAGTTCCTTCCCCTTGAGTTGACATTCGTTGTTCTCCATCGTCCTGAAGGATGACCATGGAAAATGACTTAGAGATGCAGTTAATTGTTCACATGCTCACATCAGAAAACAACCGGTTGGTGTGTAATAACACAACAAAAGCTCTTGGGAAAAAATTTTAAAGAGTACTTTTTTTTGCTAACCCCTCTAAAAAAAGGTTCAAAAAAATGTATCCTAACTAACGGACCAATATCATAATAAATGGTTAATTCCATAGTTAATGGGATAGATCTCCGACCTCTACCATGTCTTCGTCAAATTTAAAAGGCTGGCTTGGAGGAACTTCAACGGGCTGGAAATCATCAACAGACTTGAGGCTCCCAATGAACGACGATTCTCCACAGTACACTTCATCGATGTTAAACTCTTTGCTAAGCTCTGAAACAATCCTTGCTTCTGAAGGTTCATCTTGAGTCCTAACTGGGGGCATAGTGTAATATGGAATTTTTCCTAAAAATATAAAATGACAGTAGACAGTTTTAGCTCGGTTACATGTTTCCATCTATTTTACAAATAGGGTTCCATCATAAAGAATACATAGCAGGGTGCATACCCTCATTCCAGTCACGCAGAACTATTCTTGCTGCTGATTCGACATCTACAACACCACCCTTTTTGAGCTTACCCCTCACAGTAGCCACCTTCTGCAGAAAGTCATCTACCGAATCAAAGTTTGGGACTTTGTATATAGTTACCAACAGTTTGGCCGGACAAAGCTTGAGAATTTCCTTCACTGTTTTCATCAAAAAACAAGGAAAGTGAGTATGCTATTTAAAATCTGCCTAAAAGTAAAAGCCAATAATGGAAGATAACCAAAATGAATCCAAGAATCCCGCTCAAGTTCAACACACCTGGACTGATAGGGTCCTCTAACTTTTCAATTCTTTTGCAATTTCGAAGGGTTATAGGCACAGCATTTTCTTTAGACCTAAGCATCACAACACCAGGACAGTCCAGCAGTTTTACATTCTTATCTAACTGAACCTCTTGTAGTGATCTGGTTAATCCTGGAGTGGACCCAACATTGGCAACATGGGATCTCTTCAAGCTATTAATGAGACTACTTTTACCAACATTCGGCAGGCCAATAATGCCCACTGTAATGGATCTCTTGATCTGCCAAAGACAAAAGAGCCCAGTTGGTCAAATAACAATGGTAAAAGTGGCACACATTTATTCAAATTCAAATTCTAACATTGATTACACAAATCATGACACAATAGGCCCACTTAAATCTCTTATAAGATGGTATTGAACAACGCTTCGGAATACAAAAGATAACACAACTATGAATATTAAACACACATAGAGATGAAACATTCATAGGCCCATACAAAACCAACATTAGGGTTCTTAAAAACAAGGGGAACATTACAAAAAGCCAATTGCTAAATAGTAAATATAAAATAATATGATTCCAGAAACCCAATTATATAATACCAACAGTGGAACCAACCACTAGGCGACAGATAACATAACAAAAGACGCTCATTTTCAAGTGGTTTTTTTCCTGGGAAGAAAATTACCTCATGGCTTCTGGAGTAATTCTTTAACAATTTAAGAAGAGTGTCAGCTCCAAGACAATCACTTGTCTGTAGAAGGTTACTCGTTTTAGCTGCCTTTGAGGAAGATTTCCACCCCAAATTCGACCTCTGCTCCTGAGTGCTACACTTGAAAGCCACAGCCGGCAATTCTTCCCGAAGATAATTGAGCCACTTCTGAACAGCTTCTCGAGGAACAAGATCTGAAAATCAAGCGCCCACTAATCAATAAAGGAAGCACAATATACAACATTTTTGCATACTTGATTTCTTTTTCTGTAAATTTAAACCAGACTTCTAAAGCTACTTATTTGGTAATGAATAAGTAAATAAAAATAAGTACATTTGTATGGCAAGGAAATTACCAATTTTATTCAGTAGCAAGACAAGATGCTTTTCAGGGCCGGATTTCAACACCATCTTTTCCATATCAATACAACGGGTGCCCAAGGGATCCCGAGCATCAAGAACTTCCAAAATGACATCTGATGCTTCTATCACTTTCACCAATTCCTTGTAGAAAGCCCTGTCTGAGCTGTCTGTTCAAGACAAAACACTTAAAAATTGAGACTTGAAAGGGAAGGTAACAAAACAAGTGGATCGCCCCTTTACAAGTCTAATTTAAGTAGATGTCCTTAGTTTTCATAAAACCTAGATTGATTAATCTTTATTAATGTACCAACGTATGGCTAATGTATCAATTCTCAACCACCTAAATTATTGATTCTTTTTTTTTTTTGAAACCTAAATTATTGATTCCTAAAATTTTAAAACACGAACATTTTTTTCTTAACAAAACTATGAACATTTACTAAACGTATGCTTTTTCTCACATATCCCAATAAGTTTGAACCTAAACTATGTTTGTTGCAACAAAAAATTCATCAACATACCACGGGCCTTCGCAAACCCAGCAGAACGATCACCAATATTTTCATCTTCTTTCGCTGACAATTTTGATACATCGTCGTCTTCTAGCAACCCTAACTTCCTCTTTTGAGCCTAAATCGCCCCCCAAAAAATAAATTAAAAAAAGATCAATATCCAATATATATATATATATACACACACACACACACATAAAAACACGAAAACAGACCCTTTCTTTGCGAGCGGCTTTCTTCTGCTCCATTTCCTCAAGAGCGCGAGCCCGGCGAGCTTCGAGAGCCTTGAGCTCCTGTTCCTTGAAAGGCCAATCATTGGGAATACCAGGGTCCTTCTCGACCTTGCGCTTGCGACCCAATCCAAGCTTTTTGGCCTCTTTCGCCTTCTTCTTGTGGTGCTCTTTCACCTTCCTTATCACCTTGTACTTCTTCCTCAATGGGATTCTTTTACTCTTACTCTCTAACCAAACATAATATCAATCAATCGATAAGCTAAATTACCAGAGCAGAAAACTAAAAGCAAATGAAAAACTGTAGCTCTTTTTCCTTAAAAAAAAAAACAAAAACAAAAACAAAAACAAAAGCTTTTGCTTACTTTTACTCTTCTTCACCATCTTCGCTCGGTGGGGAGGGATGCGCCTGAAACAGAGAGAGAGAGAGAGAGAGAGAGGCAGCCCTCTTCTGAGGTTTAAGGTTTTGGCGAAAGAGAGTGCGCAGGGCGACGACGTTTAGGGAGAGAGAGAGAGGCAGCCCTCTTTTGAGGTTTAAGGTTTTGGCGAAAGAGAGTGCGCAGGGCGACGACGTTTAGGTTTAATGTTCATGGGTTTTCAATTGGGCCTGGAGGAAGCCCAAAAGAGATTGTGGGCTGGTAGTGCTTGCTCGGCTTGTCTGTTCCTTCGGAATCTCTTTCGGCCCAATCCAAGATTGAATTCTGAGTGGAAAAAAGGAGAAAAATGGGGTGAGAGAGGCTCGAACTCTCGACCTCAGGATTACTCAGAAGCTATGAGACCTACGCGCTAGCCAACTGCGCCACCACCCCTATCTGGCCGTAATTTGTAATTTAGTTGAATAATAATAAATTAAAAACTTACATCCACTTTCTTACACCAAGAAAAAAAAAGAGTGATGGGCGCATATGATTCCTAAACTATTTGGTAGGTGATAATTTGGTCTTACTCTTTTAGTATTAGCAAAACAAATTCTAAACTCTTTAAACATTGGCAAATTAAACCTTTCTATTAATTTTTTCCAATTTTTAATAGAATACCCCATGTAAAATTCATGCGAAATCACACTACATGGTAAAATTTCATACATTGACTTAAACTTTAACAGAGTAGACTACATGGCAAAATTTCATATATTGACTTAAACTTTAACAAACTTTTTAAAATATTATAAATACAACAAAAATGATATAGTCATTATCATAATGATGTTGCCTTTTATACTATATAATGATATAATCATTATTTTAATGATATTAAATTTTGTTCTTCTTGTAATATTTTAAAAATTTTACTATAGTTAAACTCTACTATTTACAATTTACTATATTTGCTAAGAGTCTTTTTTTTTAAAGGAATTTTTTTGTTTTTTTTTCTGATATCCTTGGTCAAAATACATAAAACCCACTTGAGTATAAGGGTATAACTCTACGAGAAAAGTACATGATTTGTGATGATTCTTAAAAACTCATTATTTATGTCATTCTAAATAATTATGTGTTATTATGTCTTTTTATTTTTTTCTTATTAATTGAATGATAATTATTTATTTTTAAATTAACTAGTATAAATAATATTTTTTTTACTGGTATAAATAATATTCTAAAAAATTATATTTGCACTCGCGATATTTATTAATATATTCACTAAATTATAATTTATATTTATTATAATTTTATTCTTTATTAAAACTACAATTAAACCTATTAATGTACCACTTCATTAACCATAAATAGAAATGGTGTGTTTCTAAAAGAAATAAAAAAATATACACTCGCTTTAATTATAATTAGAAAGTATTGGTCAAACAATTAAAAGGGAAAAAAATAAAACATATCCCACTAAGGACAATGTTTTATTTATTACCTATTATTAATTTTGTTTTATATATACTTCAAAGCACCCTTCAAACGAATGACGTTTTTATTTTTATTATTATAACTAATTTTATTTATTTAATGAAAATAATTTTTTTTAATGATGAAGAATTTCGTAGAACGTTTAACGAAAGAGAAATGCAATAAATTCTAATCATTCGTTGCTTGTAAGATAACATACTTGATTATTAAAAAAAAAAACAAAAAGAAAACAACATGCAACCATATATCAGTAGTATTATGTACGATTCGCAATACCATTGTGAATATTTTTATTTGGACTTCTATAATCATAATAATTCACTCTGTAATTAATTAAAATATCTTATGAACAACTATGTTAATGTGAATTAACACATGCATATATGTATAATGTCGGTCCATAATAAGATGGACAATTTAATTCCTAATATGCTTGAGGTCCTTGGACTCACTCTCTCTAAATATTTGGTCAGCCCATTGGTCCAAATTTTCTCTCTATCCGCGTTTTTAGTTAAAGCCCTTTTTTGCCCTAGATTGCAGTAAAAAGCCAAGGGGGCAAAAAAATTTGGTGCCTGCCGTGTATGTGTGTGGGTTGTTAGTGCCCGTGGGAGTTGAGAGAGGCAAAGGGAGAAGCATTCAAAACCCTCCAAGCCCTTTTGATTTTGTTAGATCATTGAAGCTTCAACTCCGGCCGATCAAGAACGGATTCCGGCCACCATGAACGATGCCGTTCTTACGCCAAGTGGAAGAGGTAATCCTAAAACCGTTATAAATGCTTCAAAATCTAATTTGATAGTGTGTTTTTAGATTCAATGGTTTAATTGTTGTTTTAACCTCATTATATTGTGAACCCATTAATTCTAACATAAAGCTTATAAATAAAACTATTTTAAAATAATATACACAAGATGTGTTTCCTCAAATCAAATTAAGATTAGAAATGGAAGAGTATGAGGGGAATAAATGAGCTATTATGAAAATAATATGGATAAAAGATAGATTTTACAAATCTTCATCAAAGAAGTATTAATTAATTGAGACACTTATAAATTTTTGGGGTGTAAATATAATATTTCAATTTTTTTTAGAAAATTATAGAATTTAGTATAAGTCGTTATTATTGATTAATACTTTTTATTAGTATAATTATTTAATTAAAAAACTATTAATTAAAAATAACATATAAAAATTATAACTCATACACTTTAAAAAAATATTTATATTCTTTTTCTAATATTTTTCAATGTCTTGACCATTCGGCATTCTATGCCATCTAGCGGAATTAGATTCTCAAAATTTAAAAAAAAAAAAAAAGAAAAAGAAAAGACAGGATAAAACTTGAGAGAGAGATATTTTATTTCATATTTATATATAAAAAGTATTTAGGATTAATTAGAATTTGATCGTTTCCAATTTTGCGCGTGATTGTGTTTGCTTACGGGGGTCTTGTAATGGGCTGCTGTTCCTCAATACTTGTGAAGGTAATTATGTGATGAACCCAGCCACGAGAGAATGCAAGGAAGTAGCTAAAGAACCAAAACTGCCTTATGTGAAGGCTCTTTCTTTCGGGTTCGGCTTTGATCCAAAGACCAACGATTACAAGTTGGTGCGAGTTACGAGGCGGTTATCTGGCTTGAAGAACAAAGCGGAGGTATTTTCACTGAGAAGCAATTCTTGGAGATTGGTCTTCGACAATGCTTTGGAAGGAGTGAAAGTAGTAGAGCAGTTCTGAATAATGTGGTGCGTTGGTGCGGAACCTTGAAACGGGAAGCGGAATATAAACCATTGGCGATCGTCGGGTTCGATTTGGTCGATGAAGTGTTCACAGACATAATTAGAATTCCTGCAAGTCTAGCATATCGCAAGTCTCGTTATTGTTTCCATCGTTGTTGTGTGGTGAAAGATTGTCTTTCGATGGCTGCTATGTTCGAAGAGGACCATAGCCTTGAACTGTGGGTGGTGAAAGAGTATGGCGTTGAGGGATCGTGGACTAAGCAATACTGCTTCAACTTGTTTCACGTATCATTTGATATCATCGTTCGAAATCGGCTTAAGTGGCGAGCCCATATTACATGAGAGCCCGCGCTTAATCATCTTGCATCCCACTTCTGGACAAGACTTCAAAGTCATTTTTGATCGCCATAACGCTTACATTGATGGCAGATTGGCCAACTACAGAGAGAGCCTTGTTCAGATTCTTCGGGATTGAAGAATCCTAATTTCTTAAGTTAGGATTTTATAATGGTTGAAAGTTATCATCAAAAATTTCCAGGATGGTTGAATCTGTTAGAAATTAATGATTTGGTGAGAACCATCACCCAAAAGCCAAGAACATTCATATCAAATCATCAAGAATTAATAAATCTATAACCGAAAGCGTATCTGAATCCATATTAACTGATTTTTCTCTAAGACTCGTGGAATTTGCCTTCCAGATCAACACATTTTTTTAGAGAACTCTTTAACTCTTTGATGATGGGATGTCAGAAAGAATAGAATGTAACGTACGATCTGGGGACTATAACCGCTATATATAAATAACTTTTCTGTTATCTTTTGGTGTTTCTATTTTAGCCTATCATAAAAATAAAAATTATCCTTAAGTCTCTACACATTAAAAGCTCACATCCTATTAGATACATTAAAGCCCAAAATACATAAACCTTAGTAAATCACTTTTAATTGAGCTTAACCTTATATGACAGTCCATAACACATAATTATTCACATATAAGTTCAACGTTGAATTAAGGATCCAACAGAATCTACTGTAGTATTTGGGACGACATACTCTGACTGGTGATTTTTTTTTCTTTTTATTTTATTTTTATTTGTTTTAACAAGGGATCACACTGTTCAGTTTTGCGTCGATTATATTTTGTTAGTCTAGTATTTATTTTTGGCAATTCAGAACTTCATTTTTATTAAGATCCGTAATATATTATTCTTGTTTCCTTTTTTGGTGCTTGGAATCTGGTTCTTTAAGTAACTTTCATGCGAAATGTTCAAACCTACATCTGTGACTATATCTGCCTATATAATGCTAAAAGTTTAGACCTTTGTTTACTTACGGTAGGAATTTACCGTGAGTTTAAGGGAAAAATGGTCATATTAAGTCTAGACCTTATATAATTTAAATAGAAGTATGGTGTGATTACTGCATTCATTCAGTGTTGTAGCAATCACCCAAAAAAATATATATATGTATTCAGTGTTGTTGCAGAGCTTGAGTTGGGTTGGGGAAAATATGAATGCAATATCGACAGACAATCAACTGTGTTAGACATTCTGTTTCAGTTTTTCCTCTGTTTGGTATGAATGAAAACTTGAAGGAAGGAAAATGTTGGAGGGATTTTATGATAGAAATTGATAAATTGAGATGTTTACTAGGAAGGAAGTTTGGATGGAAAGGAATTTTGGGTGGAAAAATTAAGGAGTGGGTCCTACTATATTTTTTTTTTTCAAAAATTGGTGGAAAATAGAATGGAAAATGCGGACAGCTAATTAAAGTGAGCAAAGTTAGGCCCTGTTTATTTCCGATTCGAGTTTTGTTATAATAAAAAACTCTCAAAAACAGTCACGTCTAACTTTTTTATTATAGTAAAAAACTCTCACACAAAATCACATCTCAACTCAAATTAAAAACTCGAATAAACGAACTAAACGGGCCCTTACTAAACTACCATTTTTCTCCATCAACATTCCAAGCAAAAAATTTAAGCGCCAATTTTAAAAACTTAAGCAAGCGGTTGGTTTGTATTTACTAATGTATAGCAGTTGTATACTTGTATGAAAGCCATATTTCGTTGTATTTGAAACTTTATATTTAATGCATGATAGGTTGAATGTTAATGACAAATGATGATGCTAAATTATTTTTATTATTTTTTTTAGAACTAAAAAAGATATAGTTAATACTACTTTGATAAAGTGATAATTGTCACCAAAATAATTCTCTATTCTTTTAGTTTCACTTTTTATACCAAACAAGGGAAGATAAATTTATTTTCTTTCTTCTCATCGTATCAAATAACTATAGACAAAATCATAATCTTTTCTTTCCTTTTAATTTTCTATCCTTTATAATTTTCCCTTCCCTCTCATTTTCTTTCCTTGTTACCAACAGCGTGTTAAAGTTAAACCAACTTAATCAATTTAAATTGTCATCAGCTACAAATTTCAATATACATTAATAGCACACATATTCCTCGGCCCAGCTCCAAGATCAATGTAAGCATGCATATGTATACAAGCACTGCATTTATTCTATTTTGTATACATATATACATATGTATATATCTGCATTTATTCTATTTTGTATGTGTATATATATATTTATGTTTATATATTTCCAACAAAACAGCGGAAAATTGGTAGCTACAACTGGGGTGAACAGCGAAGAGACCTGAGCTCTTAGTCCAAAGAGACCTGAGCTCTTAGTTCTGAGAGCCCATTTACAAAGTTGATCAGAACTAACAGTCCTAGATCTTGATATCCACTTGAAGGAAATTAAATTAAAATTGCAAATCAATGCCATAATAGATTCAAGTTCAACCGTATCAGCACACCACCACTCTGGACAAGGCTGCAGATCATTAAAAAGATTAATTGTAACTTTTGAATCGTTCTCAATGAGAATTTCAAGGCAAGAAGCCGAAAAAGCATGCTCAGCTGCAAGCTTGATGGCCATAAATTTTGCTTCCAACGCCGACCAAGCTCTCCCCCATGTTCTGCAAAGAGGTTCCAACAACTCATCTTTTCTTCAGAACAATGCACCTGCAATACAAACAGGTCTGCATTTACTTGAACACGTAGCACAGACAAATTAGCAACATTTTGAATGACTTTTTCGTGTATAGAGAGGCTTGAATGAGTCCCTAGCTCATCAAACCCATTTTGAACAGATGACAAAGAGGTTAACTAGCAAGATTGTATACGCAGTCTAACTTTGCAAAACAATACCAATTAGAGACTGATATTGCGCAATCTTCAACAGAAGAATATGAGTGTTCAAGAACTTAATTCTGCTACGACTGACATGTGGGACTAGTTGGCCATGCAGAATCAGCAAAATTACTCGCGTTTACTCCTTACATCACCCGAATAGAAGAACAGCGTATGATTCATTTTTTATGACCCTCCAATGATGATTTTGAAGGGCTACATGAAACGATTTTGCATTGTTGTGCACTTCTTTCAGTGGATTCGGTAATCAGTGAAATGTTAATAGAGCAGTCTTTTTCTCCCCAATTTATTTAACGCAATTATCTTACTGCAGGGCATATCTCCAGAGTGTTTCTTCCTTGGAGTTTGTTTTGGTGGATTGATCACTCTTCCATTTAAGGTGAGTTTGGTTCCAAAGTTGAGTCTTTGGAGTTTTATTGTGGGGCAAATTGTTCTTTTCTTCTATCTCCGAGTAAAGATTCGTTAATAGTCTCCCGAGTAAAGATTGGTAATTAACCATTCTTTTTTTCACAACAGTTGGTGATAGGATTCCTGATGATAGAGCGCCCCTTGCCCTTGCTACGGCGACAACAGTTGTGGTATGCAAATGCATTTTATATTTTTCCTTTTTTTTTAAACAACATGAAGTTAAATTTGGAATCATTTGAATATGACTTGTGATATCACACAGGGAATTTGAACTATTTTTTCTTACGCGCTAGCTGCTTCAACGGTATTGTTCCTTTTCATGAAATGCCGGTACTCTAGGTAGCTAGATTATGTTACACAACTCTTGTCGGAGTTCCCTGAGTAGAAGATGGAAGACATTGTATGATAGAATAAAGAGATAACTTATAGACTCAATTTTTTGGATGGCAATTGTGATAAAATCTATTGAATACGACAATGGCTTTTTTATATAGAGTACTTGAGGTAGGATTTTTTTATCTCTTCTCCATGTGGGACTCTTACAACTTCAGTTGTTAGTTGTCAAAGTCTGAAAAGCAATGCCATAATAGATTATATCGTATCAGCACACCACCACTCCGGACAAGGCTGCAGATCATTAAGAAGATCAATTGCAACTTTTAAATCGTTCTCAATGAGGATTTCAAGGCAAGAAGCCGAAAAAGCATGCTCAGCTGCAAGCTTGATGGCAACAAATTTTGCTTCTAGCGCCGACCAAGCTCTCCCCCATGTTGTGCAAAGAGGTTCCAACAATTCATCTTTTCTCCAGCATAATGCACATGCTACAAACAGGTCTGTATCTACTTGAACAGGCTGCATAGACAAATTAGCAGCGTTTTGAATGACTTTCTCAGGTAAAGAGAGGCTTGAATGAGTCCCCGGCTCATCAATCCTAATTTGAACAGACGACAAAGTTGTTAACTAGCAAGACTGTATACGCAGTCTAACTTTGCAAAACAATACCAATTAGAGACTGATATTGCGCCATCTTCAACAGAAGAATATGAGTGTTCGGGAACTTAATTCTGCTACAATTGACATGTGGGACTAGTTGGCCATGTAGAATAAGTAGAATTATTCGCGTTTACTATTTACATCGCCCAAATAGAAGAACAACGTCTGATTCAATTTTTTATGACCCTCCAATGATGATTTTGAAGGGCTACGTGAGACGATTTTGCATTGTTGTGCACTTCCTTCAGTTGATTCGGTAATCAGTGAAATGTTGATAGAGCAGTCTTTTTCTCCCCAATTTATTTAACGTCGTTATCTTACTACAAGGCATATCTCTATATTGTTTCTTCCCTGGAGTTTGTTTTGGTGGATTGATCACTCTTCCATTTCAGGTGAGTTTGGTTCCAAAGTTGAGTCTTTGGAGTTTTATTGTGGGGCAAATTGTTCTTTTCTTCTGTCTCCCGAGTAAAGATTCGTTAATAGTCTCTCGAGTAAAGATTGGTAATTAACCATTTTTTTTTTCACAACAGTTGGTGATAGGATTCCTGATGATAGAGCGCCCCTTGTCCTTGCTACGGTGACAACAGTTGTGGTATGCAAATGCATTTTATATTTTTCCTTTTTTTTTAAACAGCATGAAGTTAAATTTGGAATCATTTGAATATGACTTGTGATATCACACAGGGAATTTGAACTATTTTTTCTTACGCGCTAGCTGCTTCAACGGTATTGTTCCTTTTCATGAAATGCCGGTACTCTAGGTAGCTAGATTCTGTTACACAACTCTTGTCGGAGTTCCCTGAGTAGAAGATGGAAGACATTGTACGATAGAATAAAGAGATAACTTATAGACTCAATTTTTTGGATGGCAATTGTGATAAAATCTATTGAATACGACAATGGCTTTTTTATATAGAGTACTTGAGGTAGGATTTTTTTATCTCTTCTCCATGTGGGACTCTTGTAACTTCAGTTGTTAGTTGTCAAAGTCTGAAAAGCAATGCCATAATAGATTCAACCGTATCAGCACACCACCACTCTGGACAAGGCTGCAGATCATTAAGAAGATCAATTGCAACTTTTGAATCGTTCTCAATGAGGATTTCAAGGCAATAAGCCGAAAAAGCATGCGCATCTACAAGCTTATGGCCAGAAATTTTACTTCTAGGACCGACCAAGCTCTCCCCCATGTTGTGCAAAGAGGTTCCAAAGACTCATCTTTTCTCCAGCATAATGCACCTGCTACAAACAGGTCCGCATCTACTTGAACATGCAACACAGACAAATTAGCAGCGTTTTGAATTACTTTCTCATGTATAGAGAGGCTTGCATGAGTCCCCAGCTCATCAATCCTATTTTGAACAGACGAAAAAGCTGTTAACTAGCAAGACTGTATACGTTGTCTAACTTTGCAAAACAATACCAATTAGAGACTGATATTGCGCCATCTTCAACAGAAGAATATGAGTGTTCGGGAACTTAATTCTGCTATGACTGACATGTGGGACTAGTTGGCCATGCAGAATCAACAGAATTACTCGCGTTTACTCCTTACATCGCCCGAATAGAAGAACAACGTCTGATAATGATGATTTTGAAGGGCTACGTGAGACGATTTTGCATTGTTGTGCACTTCCTTCAGTGGATTCGGTAATCAGTGAAATGTTGATAGAGCATTCTTTTTCTCCCCAATTTATTTAACGCCGTTATCTTACTGCAGGGCATATCTCCAGATTGTTTCTTCCCTGGAGTTTGTTTTGGTGGATTGATCACTCTTCCATTTTAGGTGAGTTTGGTTCCAAAGTTGAGTCTTTGAAATTTTATTGTGGGGCAAAAAAATTGTTCTTTTTTTTCTGTCTCCCGAGTAAAGATTGGTAATTAACCATTCTTTTTTCACAACAGTTGGTGATAGGATTTTTGATGATAGAGCGCCCCTTGCCCTTGCTACGGTGACAACAGTTGTGGTATGCAAATGCATTTTATATTTTTCCTTTTTTTTTTAAACAACATGAAGTTAAATTTGGAATCGTTTGAATATGACTTGTGATATCACACAGGGAATTTGAACTATTTTTTCTTACGCGCTGGCTGCTTCAACGGTATTGTTCCTTTTCATGAAATGCTGGTACTCTAGGTAGCTAGATTCTGTTACACAACTCTTATTAGAGTTCTCTGAGTAGAAGATGGAAGACATTGTACGATAGACTAAAGAGATAATTGATAGACTCAATTTTTTGGATGGCAATTGTGATAAAATCTATTGAATAATCTTCCACTTGATGCCTTTTCTTTGAGTTGTACAGATATAAGAAATACGACAATGGCTTTTTTACCATGGCACATTTGGAACTAAATGAATAGAACAAACATCAATAGACTGGTACCAAAATGTCGAACCAGAAAGCCAAATCAGTCCTACGACATTTAACTGCCTTATATTATCTTGACACTGATATTTTTATTGATACACTTGCAGATTTCTATTACATCACATCCACCTTTGAAATCTTCCACCCGAGCAGGCTGACGCAACTCCAGCGTAATGTTCTCCAGGTTTCTGGCATTGTAACAAAGCTTTTGTATGAGCTTCCTTAGCCTTAGATTACGTGAAAATTCCTCAACGTGCAAGCTTTTTAGGTTTTCATGAGGAGCTTTAACAACTTTGGTGAGCGGAATGTACAGATCAGTTGGGCCCTCTGAATGTGTGTTAACCTGTTGAAAGATGAACAACTGAATAAATGAATCAGTATCAATGGAAAATCTTGTAAGATACAAGGCTGACTTTACTAAGAATAAGAGGCACGGAATGATTTTACTAAGATACCTTCAGAATAAGAGTTGTCAACCTAGGTGCTGATTTTACTAAGATGCAGGGCCAGAACATTGTGTCGTCTTCATGAGCGGAAAAAGACACTTTCGTCTGGTTGAGAAAGGGCAGCAAAGGCATTGGCTGAAATCTTATGGACGAGTATTTGAAGACCTAGAAAAATACAAGTACTTATTAGTCATGATCAGAATACAAGTACTGTGAAATTAATACACGTTATGTTTTTTTTTTCTTTTTTCTTTTATGAGTGTTGACAAAAATGCGTATGTTAAGATGGATGAGTGGTCATACGGAAATGGATCGCATGAGGAATGAAGTTATTCTTAATAAAGTAGGTGTAGCACCAATAGAAGATAAGGTGCTCAAATGCCGCTTGAGGTGATTTGGATATGTCCAACGTAGACCGTTAGAAGTACCAGTCGTACTTGGGAGGACATTCTTATACCTAATACTAGGAGAGGGAGAGGTAAACTAAGAATTACGTTGACCGAAGTCGTTAGGAAAGACATTCTAGATCTAGACTTTCAGAAAAGTTTAATTTCGAACAGAGCCGTATAGAAAAGTGAAATCCATAGAGTCGACCCCAATTAAATTAGGATTAAGGCTTGTTGTTGTTGTTTTTTTTTTTTTTTGGTTCAAACCTTCCTTAGACAATTCTATTTCCAGCTTTTGTGCATTCACGAAGACAGCAAAAAGTTGGAATGGCCCCCGGAACACAGATGTTATATCACCCTAAAAGCAAAGTTAATGGGTTTGTATAATACCAGCAGGCAAATTATTAATTAGTATGCAACTAAAACAACAAATTTCAGAGGAAAAAGAAAAGAGAAAGAAAAAACTAAAACAGCAAAAGAAGGACCAATGCCAATATAACCCCACATGTTTATACATAAGCTTGAAAAAGATTAGGTTTAAAATAGAAGACCTTATAGAACAGAGGCTCTTTCCATTGTTTCTCAGGACCTTTTTGTCTTGAATTCCCATTTTCAAAGCACAGGGCCTCGTCGCCATCTTTTGTATTCCCCTTTGGGTTCCCATTATTCCTTTTCTCTTCATCATTCTGATCCTCTTTTGATTCACTGGAGTTCGTATCCTATACATGCTCCATGTATATTTTCCCCTGTCAATTTATACCAATTACGAGGGCATATTTAAACAAAGAATTGAAAAAATGAATAATAAGTTCCTCAGAGACGGAAGGGTACTCACCTTGCTTTTGATCACGAGTGTGCCTTCTCTTTCCATCTTCTGCGGTTGTATCCCTTCCCAGATGTCCAAGAACGAGCTTTTGATGTTTATAACACCAAATCAATATACAATTGTTAGCAAAAATTACCAATAATTCAATAACATGTAAATTGGACTAATGTTTATTATTACGCTTTTCCAGAAAGTTTCACTTTCCCCAACAATCAAAAAGAACATTCAATTTTCCCAAAGAACCCAATTATCGCTTGTTCAAGAAATTATGTGCTTAAAAAAAGTGCACATATGACAAAACGAGCATTCAGACTGTGGGACCACCTCTTGTGTCTGTATGTAGGGATTTATCTAAATTAGGATCAAAAGCATTTTTCTTGAAAAATTGAGATTATATACATTCATATTTCAAGAATTGTGAAACTATTAAAAGATTCATAAATATCGACCCCACGGGAGGGAAAGAATATAAATTTAAAAGAAAATTCTGAAACAACCAAGATTATATGATCGGACCAAGTAAAACCCCATTCAATGTCAAAATAGAACCCAAATTAAGAAATAAAAAAACTACCATTAAACCCTAATAACTGAAAAGCTAAATCAATCGCTCGTTACTTTTTCCAAGTAAGAATAATATAAAAGACAAGAAGAATAATTTGTAAAATTCACAAATATTGACACACAATCCTCGAAGGAAAGCCCAATTTCAACTATTAATATAGTCAAAATTAAGTGTGATGATTTTTTTTTATCTCTTCTCCATGTGAAACTCTTGCAATTTTAGTTGTTAGTTGTCAAAGTCTAAAAAGCGTAAAATATTAATAAATATTATTGAGACCATAATGATACTAATGAGGACAATGCAGTTCAGTTGTTAGTTGATGCTCCTTCACCTGTATAAAACTTTATATTTTTAAGTGTGTAATAGTAGTCGGTCGGTTCAGTTTAACAGACAACCTCAGCCACTGGAACCGACAACCGACCGCCCATGTGTGGTGGTCGGTCGGTTAACCGACCGTCGACAGTCAGTTTCGCTTCCGATCAGTAATGGCATTTTTATCTTTTGTTAATTACTTTTTAAAATAAGTTAGGCAGATTCATAACCACTTATATAAAAATAAGTAAATTCAAAATAATATCAGCAACTCTAAAATAGACAGATTAACAATATTGTTGAATTAAAGACGTGTCTTAAACATTGAGTTTAAAAATAGTCATTTCGTGTAAATACTTCTCATTTAGTAATGTTTCTAGGGCGGTCAAAAGCACTTTATAAAGAAGTTTGAACTTATAAAAAATGTAGTAAATAACAGATTTATGAAACTAAATTAAATAAAAAGTATATTTTAAAACTATTTGAAGTAAATAGTAATTTACTACGTAAATAATTCATTTACGACTAGTAAAAAATAATTTTTATGATATTTACATAAAAAAATATTTTTATCGGTCGTAAAAAAAATACACGTGTGAAAAAAATCTTTTTGCCCTTCTCTTTTTTTTTTTTTAAGTCTTCCCCCTTTTTTTTTTTGTTTTTTCTTTATTCTTTAAAACTTAATTCACTTCTGTAAAGTCTTCCCCCTTTTTTTTTTTTTTGTTTTTTCTTTATTCTTTAAAACTTAATTCACTTCTGTATTTTGGTCCTTTTGACCTTTTATTTTTTTCTTTTTGCACTAAAATTTTATTTTTATTTTCATTTTGATTAATTTTCTCTATAACTTATTTACTTTTCCATTTCGGTCTTTTTTTTTTCTTTTTTCTTTGTTTCTTGTCTTGAAACTTTTTTTTAAGTTCTTCATTATATATATATATATATATATTTTTTTTTTTACTTTTTACTATAAATTTATTTATTTATACATTCTACTCAAATTTCTTCCTAAACTTTCTCCCAATTCAAAGCTTGGTAACCCCAACATAAAAGATCGTATGTCGAATGGGCTATGCAGTGTTAGAATTTGAATCTATAATAGTTTACTCAAATTTGAATTTACTCTTCCCCTAAAATTGAGTATTTTCTGTTAAAATGAAAATCAAATTTATTTCATAGATGATAAAAAGGAGAAAAAACAGTAAATAACATTTTCATAGTAAATATTCAAAATAAATAGTAAAATTTTAAATATTTGGAATAACTAGGAAAAATAGCAATTTAATAGGGAAAAAAACAGAAAAAAATCCAGAATTTTGGAAGCATTTCACAAATCACGAATATACCAGGAAACAAAACTCCTTAAAAAAAACAAAACAAAACAAAAAGCAAAATAAAAGGAGGGAAATAAATCGTGAGTCCCCCTTTTGGTTCATTAATTTGGATTTTATTGATTTACACTTTTCTTATTCAAACAAAAATATTTTAATTGTGTGGTTTAATTGTGGTTCTATTTAGTGTTTAGATGTATAGTTAAAATTTTAATAAAAATAAAATTCGAATTTGTAGATGATAAGTGTAAAAATCAGATATAATAGGTATTTTTTTACTGTTTAAAAATATTTTAAATGATTAATCTTGAGGGGAGTTAATTTTAAAGGGATAAAATCATTTTGGTACCATGTACTATTGTGAAATATGTTCTTGATACTATGCATTTTTTATAATATTAAATCGGTAGCTGACACTTTCAAGAACATCTTTTTGATACGTTGAAATTGATTTTTGAGATATAAAATGACTAAACTATCCTTCTTATAAATTAAACAAAAATAAATAATTTTTTTTTAAAAAATCTAAAAATATTTTAAAACATTAAAATACTTAAAAGAAAAGAACAAAATAAAAAAGTGCATGATTTTTTTTTTCTAAATCTATGACCTTTTATTAATTAAATTAAAGGATATTAAGATCATTTTACATTTTAAAAATTAGCTTCAGGTATCAAAAAGATGTTTTTAGAAACATTGTGATACTGCTTTAATATTATTAAAAAATTAGGATATTAAGAGCATGTTTTACTATAAAAAGTATTAAAATAATTTTATCCCAACTTTAAATTGAATAATTTAACTAGATTAAAAATACTTACCAAACACAAATTTAAACTCTAGTCATCATTCTAAGGACTCGTTTATTTCACTGATTTAAATTTTATTATAGTAAAAAATTCTTAAAAACAATCACATATAATTTTTTTCACTCCAATAAAATTTTTTTTTACATAAAATTACATTTTAATTTAAATTAAAAATTCACCAGGGAGTTCTGTGGGGCGTGGCCGGTTCAATGATTCCCACTAAAACGCAGCCGTTTGATAGCTTGTGCCGCCGTTTGACCGCGACGAAACCAGGCACGCACAATTTCATCCTCATCGATTGCCATCTTCGACCTCGTTCTCAAAATCCTTTCCTTCTAAACTCGTAAGTCTGAAAATTAGCCAACCCTAATCCCTTTCTCTTCTGCTTTCAGTTCCATAAATTTGTATAATCATCTTCTTGTTTGTTCTCTGTCGTACTCCAATCTTACATTTTGCTCTGAGGATGAGTGGCCTTTCTCGGTAATTTTAGGTTTTAATGGAGTTAGGTTATGTAATTTGGGAACAATGAGAAAGGATAATTATAGCGTTACATTGTCTTTGTCTCTTTGCTTAGTAATGATTTAGCACGAGCTTCCTCTTTCTTTTTTACTTGCTGTCTTCTGGTTTTGATTCAACATCGTGCAGATTGGTTACTTAAATGGTTTTCTTATGCTCATTTATTGTGTAGATTTGCGCATAAAAGGTTGGTGGGGTCCACTGTTATCATTTTGGCTTGGAGTCATTTCATTGAATATGCGTGGTATACAATTACAATGTGTTGATTGAAGGGCAAGGACTCTTATCAATGGCGGACTATGTGGCTTCAACATCGTGCATTAATCTGTATATGCAAATAGCTGGTGTCGTCAAACATAAGGGATTCAAACCTCAGACTTCACATTTCAGAACAGTACAAAGGTCGTTTATTTTATTTTATTTTATTTTTCCTTTCTTTCATTCCATATTTGTACTTTTTATTTTTCTAGTTTTCTGGTGGGGATTTTTTGTTACTTAAATGTTTGGTCAAAAGCTTTGCGGGAAAGTGAAATGACGTGATTGAGATTTGAGCAGTGTCGGACATTATGTTTTGTCACACTCCTATAAGCTGTGGTTGTGATTGTAGGAAGTACTTCTATGGAATCTGCAACTCTATTGGGTCACCAAGGCGGAAAATGTGTGAGCTTACTGCTCCTGGCATCTCAAAGTTGAAAGTAAGTCCTCAGTCTGGGAGGTCGACTTTGAAGTGTATGTGTTTCGGGTCGTTGGTAAACTCTGAAGGCGCTACAGCTTCTAATTGGGTGCCAGTTGTTGATCAAGTGCTTCTGATGGCCAGTATATTTCTAACATACATGGCTGGAGTTATTCCTGTTAAGCAGTCTTATCAAAAGGATATCTCCAGTGAGAACAGGATTCCTGAAAGTTCAACCTCTTCTGGTAGGTAAGGGTATGCGACTTGAAGTTCAAGGTTGATGTTTCGTTGTTTGGAATAAATGGCGATTTCACTGTTACTTAGAGGTTGTGCAATGCTTCTGATTTTTCTGTTCTTGGTTCTTTAATTAATTGCAGTTCGATGACAAATGAGGAACAAGCTAATCCAAAGTATGCCTTAGATGTTGTGAAAGAGAAACTTTTGGATTCCTTGGATGCCTTTGAACGTGGAGCTAATTTGGGAAGTAGGATTCTTGAATATAATGAGAGCCGTTCAAAGCGACCTTTACATTTGAGTGCCGTTGCTGATGGTCCAAGGTTAAGACTGCTTTGGGCTATTCTTCAGCAAATTGAGGAAGAGGCAAGAGTTTTGTTCCTTGTTTTGCAATGTTACTTTGTTGGAAGGTTTTACCCTTCTTTTGAGAATTGATTCATTTACTTTACTTGGTTAAAAGTAGCAGTACCTCCCAATCTGAACCAGTATCATTTATGAATGTTCAGGACTTCTAAAAAATGCTGCGCAATGATTTCTCCTTTACAGTCGTGAAATGAGATGATTGTGTAATTTAACTGATGTAGGAGGTTTATTATAATAGTCAGTTATTTTTATTTGCATTGTCGTTTATCTTAACTTGTTAATTTAGCTTGTCTTTTGTTATTTGTTCGTTGTTGTTTGTTGAAGTGTGTCTCAAAAACTTTGTAGTTATTACGTTATCATTTTCTGAGGGCTATAAATATCCTCTCTAGCTATTGTAATGGGTGGAGTTGAATATTTAGATTATTGAAATCAAAGTTGTGTTTTTTCTCCAATTTTTGGGGTTTTCCCTTTAGCCGGGGATTTGACTTGATCTTTCCCATTCTGCTGTATCAATTTTGCTTTTCAAATGTTGTTTTGCAGGTGAATGGTATTTCAAACTCCGAATATCTTGACATGTATGATAGGTTGACCGTTTTTTCTAGAGTGATTCGAAAATCTTGTCTGCCTGTGTGCATGACTTGGTTGGAAAGAGAGCATCGCCTTGCAAATAGCAACCTTGACAAGGTAAATTGGAAAAGTCAATGTGTCATTCTGTAGTCTTTCAAAGAGCTAGTGCTTTCTCATAAAGTTCTCATTATATCATTCTTCTATCAAGGCACTTGTTTCTTTGTTACGTGCAAAGTTAAATGGTGATGATACCGTTCTGCTGAATATTAAGAACTCAGGCAAGGAAGATCTTTACGCAGATTTATTGTGCTTTCTTTGTTTTGGTTCTATCAGGTAAATTCATAGTAGAATATCTCTGCATCTCTTCTAATTTGCTAACATATCATCGCTGTTATGTCTGTTTGTTAGTTTTATCACGTTTATTCTTGCTAGCTTCATGATTTTTATGCAAAATTGGATCTGAGAGCTTTATAAAGAAAATGTCCCCTCACATGATTTAAGCTAGTTTTTGTTCACCTGTTAATTAATGATCTACTTTACTGTTACACTGGGTTTTAGAATTAAATCTGTCGTTAATCTTTATTGGGTCACTTGACCTTCATTCTTATTGTAGCAGGGCAGATTGCTGTTATAACAAGAGCTTGTATTTTTCAAATGGAGTTTCCATATTGGAAGATTTTTTGATAAATTTAGCAGAGGGGGTTGCAAGCATATATTTAGAGCTTATTTCCGTGGACAGTAATGTCTCAAATGAAATGAATAGCTTATGCTTGGCACTTTGTACTTTGTCCACACGAGAGCTTCAAAGGTTACGGAATGAGGTACATTTTTGTGGAGCTTAGTATTCTGATTATTTATTGTTATGAACAACTTGTTTATTGCATAACTACCAAAAACTTGTTTAGTGCATATCTACCAAAAACTTGTTTATTGCATAACTACCAATGACTTGTTTTTTGCATAACTACCAAAGACTTGTTTATTGCATAATTTTTGTTTTGAGTTTGCATTTTGCTGCTTTCCCGCTTTTTTCCCCTCATGCAATCATTGACTTATTCATTTTGGTACTTCTGAAACTTTTGTTCTTTATTCTTTTAGAATCTTCTTCCAAGCTATGAATCTATGATAGTAGTCTGCTACACTATAATGGTTCAAGTAACTAGACTTTTAACAGTTAACATGGCGGGGATGAGGTTTATAGGTCTGGAAGAAAACATTTATAATTTTTAGTTTTGATGTATACGTGTTATGTTATGTTACTAGTAGGTTCTAGCAAAAATCCCAAATGTAATAAAAAAATCCTTGTTATTAGGTGGCTTTAAACCAGTGGCTGTATCAAAATTTGGAGTCTGTTGCATCAATGTATGAAGATCGCTTTGACTTGTGCACGCTTCAGAGGCAACTCATTGGGGAGCCAGCCAATAGCCGCTCAGAAAAACCTTGGTGGAAGAAACTTACCTGGAGAAAATCTAATAGTGCGTCATCTCCATCATGCTATGTTGTGATAAGTCAGTTTTCAATGCCCGTAAAGCGGACAAACGAATTGCGGGCCCTTACAGGGTGGTATGCTCCTTTCAGTCATTTCATTTCCTTACATTAATCATATATCGTTTGCTTTATCATCGTATATAGTAAGCTCAATAATCCTTACCTATCACTGTTGGTTTTTGTATCACAGGAGGTATTACTTCAGCCTATTCCTAGAGTTATCCGATATTGGCATGCCATTTATTAGAGCCATTATCAACAAAGTCAGCGATATGATCTCATTCTTTTTAGTGAGCTTAATTGGGCGGTCATTGGGACTCATTTATACTGGGATTAGGCAGTCCCTGCGATGGAAGTGAGATAATAAAACTTAAAAGGGAGGTAAAATTCTTTGTTCATTGCAATTTTTCTGCTTAGGAAAGTAGGCATTCGGAAGAATTTGGTACATCTGTCAGATTAAAAAGTCCATCTTTGTTTTGGCCACTGGACGCTACCCTTATCCATAGATAATTGAAGTTGACACCGACATTGAGATAACTGTAATCAAACCCTGTTCCAGATTGGGCAAGTAATCTGGCAAAATATAAGAATAAAGTAAAATTTCACATTCTTTTCTTTGATTGGCAATTTCCATGTTGATGCTTAAGTTCCCTTTCTGGTTTCTGTGTAGAATTTCTGTCCCCTTTCAACGTTTCTTAAATGCGGTAAAACTATTATCTTTTAGCTAACTAATTGTTTCTTTTACTTTGGTGAAAGAATAAGGTGAAAGAATATATACCATTCGGTTGTCGCCTAGTGTGTGTGTATCTTTAGTTTATTTAAGTGGGGGATAAAGCTTTATATAAGGTGAGAGTTGGTGTAGTCAACTCATTGTCAGATTGAGGAAACTTTAAAGCCTGAATTCATTGTAGCTTTCTTGACTAGGCAGCCAAGCAGGGCAATCAGCGGGCAAATATCTTTAAATGCATTTAGACAGTGGTTACTGTTTTTACAAATAGTTTGTGTTAAGCTCGTTTTTTTTTTTTCTCCTGTGAAACATAATTTAATATCTGTTTTGAAATTCAAGAGAAATAAAATAAAATGAACATTAGGGCCAAGCCTTAACTCTTTTCTAGTTGAATACCTGATTTCTGCAGCTCCAGTGGCATGAGGTTGATTTACTAATCAGGTTTGATATGTTTATTACTTCAATCAAATCTGAAACTGATATTAGCTGGTTTTGTCTCACCACATTTATCATAATCTTGATACGTAATTTTGGGTGAATGGTGGTGGGAACACACCAGGGTGAGAAAATGACGGGCACATAATATAGATTATAGATCATATTACTTTTCAGAAGATCACAAGAAAAGCAAAAGGACATTTCAGGAGATAATCCTTGTGCCCACTGCCCTACCATCTTTACATGGTAATCTCTTTTGCTGAGAAACTTCTTATTATATACTAATCAATTGATAGTGTCCACACCTTTGTGCAAAGCAAGGTCTCCCACTTTAAGGCTTCTCCTTTTTAAGTGACTTTTAATTATGAGGAGGCACATTATGAGAGAACTTTGTCCTTAATTAGTGATTATTTTAGGATTAGGGTCATTGTACACCTCATTAAGAGAAGTTTTTGCTATCATCATTGAGAGAGGTTTGATTTGCTTGGTGTGGAAATTTTATAAACCAACGATATAGACCACTAAGGGCTCATTTAGAAGGTGTACTCAAACCATGATTCTTGATTTTTGACGTTTGAAATTTAAACTTTTGTGAGAGAAAAATACTATAGCAAAATTAATAATTTGAATTTGAGTATATCAAATAAACAAGTCCTGTTTTTGCTCAAACTTACATGCGATAAGGAATTTATCATGGGAGTTGGGTGTTAAACAAAAATACTAAAATAGTGCCTCATACTATTTTCTAGTTTACCAAAATGATCTAACGAACTGTCGTACAAGTTTGGCATGCAATAACAAATCTGGGTGTGTGCCACCGGGAGAAAAAAGAAAAAAAAAAAAAAAAAAAAAAAACGACAGCTCTCTTTATATATAATGTTTATTTTCCCCAGATAAAAAAAAAAAAAAAAAAACGTACATGAAAAAGCTGTGCAGTAAAAGCAAAAGTTTATATGTATGAAATTCTATTTTGACTAACAATCTTGCCCAATTTGACAAGATTGATTAGAAAACGAAAAAATACAGAAAAGGGGGACGTAAAAGGCATGATTAGAAGGCTGATGGAGCATCGCTATCCAAACAAAAACAGCAAATTAGGAAGCCTTTAATTTTGGTCCAAACATTAGTTTTCTTTTGATGCATGCATGATGCAATTAAGTTGGAAGAACAGCTAAGTAATAGTCTTACAAGTTATAATTGTTCAATTATCAAAAGAAATATTGCGAGAGATTAATTATTGTATGTCTATATGTGGACCACACAGCTGTTTTGCCACTTTTATATCTTTGCTTATTATTAATGCATGGTCGCCTGGTGAAAGGAACCTGACATGAGAGATGAGACCCGTCAGGCAATTGGAACTACAGTAATTTGATGTCGAAAATGAATCTTGCTGGGAAATAAAAGAGTAAAAAATTTGAATATAAATTGGGTCTTTCTCTGGTAGGGCCTCTTTACTGAAAAAGTTAATTTCAAATCGTAAAATTTGATTAAAATCATATTAAATTAATAAGGAGACATTTAGTTTATGAATTAAAATTATTTTCGATTTACGTGTATTTTTTGTGAGAAAAAACACTATAGCGAATTATGAATTATGATTTAAATCATTGTATGAATCCTCTTACCAAACGTCTCCTAAGCTCTACAGAATAGACAGTATTTGAGACAAATTTAAAAACTAAAGCTAAAAGTCTTTTTTATAATTCATTTTCTCAATGTCTACTAAAGAAATCCCAAGCATTTTGTTTTGCGAATTTTTTCTTGGATGAACGTATTGTACGTGAAATCATTTGCCCTAATTTTTTTTATTTTTATTTTTTATGTATGTTGTTTGTGGGACAGATACATACCATATTATTCATTTATTCCCACTATTTTAAATATAGATTATAGTGCATCGGAGACCATAATTAACTATAACGTATGAACTTGTTTTAGTTCAATCTATTCCTTGTCTCTTTGCCTTATAAATTAATCAGGATTCGTTAATAAGAAATATTAGAACGCACTCATACAAAGATACTGTATAAAAACATGCATACATACGTGTGCAGTGTGTGTATATGTATATACACGTATATATATATATATATAATACTATATGTTTGTCAGATGTGCATAGGCTGGGATAAGATGATAAAAGACATTAGGACGATTGACATTCAAATAAAGCGTCAAATAAGCGATAAAATATACATAATTGTTACGTGCTTTATCCAGTGATACCACTTTATTAGCGGCCAACTTTTCTACTTTATGTATTTGCCTTGAGAGTAGTGTATCCTTAAATTTGTTCTGAGGTAAATTATATCCTTAATTATGCAGAAAGGGTAAAGGAAGTTTCAGATGTAAGTTAATGGCTATCTATCTTTCCTCTGATTTGTCTTCTTTTTTCTTTTTCTTTTTTTGGTTTTTAGAATTTTTTATTAGACAAAAATGGAAAAGCTGGTTAGTGTATGAATTACTGATTACATGAAGATAAGCAAATTAATTAGCGTAATATATAATATATTGGAAAAGGAATCTTAATCAGCAACGATGCACTATACATATCTAAACTGACATCTTTTTCCTTTATATTTGACCAACCGGAGCCATATAAAAAGAACAGGGATTTGACTATATATATAATAGTTGTCTGACTGATTGGAAGAACATTATTAATTCAAGGGAGATCAGCACGGAGCTCAATTATTAATCAAATTAATTCAAAGGTGGCAAATCTAGCTATAAGCTATTCAGTAAAGAAAACAAATGGCATCACTTTTAAGTCTTTTTTTTTTTTCCCTCCACGTACTTTTAGGAGAATTCTATAGTAGGATAAAATAAAAATACCTTACCTTTTAGGAGAATTCTATTGTAAGATATATAAAAAAAAAAAAAAATACCTTATTGATAATTTACAATTCTAAACCGTAGTGGTTCATACTTCATATAGAAAAATTTGTGAATTTAATTAAACATATGAAGATTTTACTAATCAAAATTGCCTTATACGATATACTATTTTTTTATATACTTAGAAAATTCTCTGGTATGCCTGATGTACAGATTAGGTTTTTCTGACTGTTAAATTTATATATTTTTTTAATTTTTACGTGATTTTATACAAATTTAATAGATAAAAAAACTTAACTTATGACATAAAAGAAAATGTCCCTTACAAAATTTTCAATCTCAGAAGAAAAAAGAAAGAAAATGATGAAGAAAAAAAGGGCATCCAGATAACCCCTCTAGCCTGTAGCCTCTAGCCTCTAGGCCTCTATATTATCTAGATTATTCTGTTTCCTTAAGGAGCTGTATAATTGGGTAGCACAAGTTCTATTTGTTGCCTTGTGACTTAAAAGTGGAATTGGCCAGACGCTGTTTGCTCATTGACTATTGACAATCTTGAGAAAGCATCAATATTTTGAACTAGTCCACAATATTGCATTACACAAGTCCCTTCACTCATAAATGAATCAAACAAAACTAATCTTCTCAAATGTACACAAATTGCCCATAACTTGCCTTGCGCTTGATATTATATATTCCCTTGAATAAATGCACCGAGTGAGGAAATATTACAGTCTGTAGATCTTTTTGGTTATATATGTGTATATATATATATATATGACACTAGAATTTATGGATATTTTTATAAACCTTCTTGTATTAGGGTCAACTATTCATATTGTTTCATGAAAGTTGTTCATCTTCAGCAAAAAGTATATTAATTTGCCTGACTGTGAGTGGCTAACTGGGTCACAAACGACACAAACTTGGACACAAAAACGAACCTACTGATATCAAAGTTGAGAGACACCCAACATAGTTGGTAGGGTTATATGGTCTGACACGTGAGAATGGAGCTATCTATTGTTGATCTGATTTATAGATATGGCCCTACATACAACTGATTTTTCATAGAGTTGAGTACAGCTAAACCAAAAAAAAAACAAGAGCTAGCTATATGATTATATGAAACTATACATTCCCATCAAAACTATATGTAAGTCATGACTTCCTTTTGCTGAATATCTAAAAGGGAAAGTTGTGGTAGAGTGGGGCAAACCTAGCCAAGGAATTTGACAAGATAGTACTAGTTATGAACTGAGTGTTTTTTATTTTTTATTTATTTTTTATTTATTTTAAAGAGTAAAGAACGGGGTTTTGTTGTAAAAACAAAAAATAACAGAACAAGTATTTATTCTCTTCACCTCCCCAACTACTGTATATTCCAACCTAGTTATAACGTCTTTTTTTTTGGTTCTGCTTTCACTAGTTTTTTCTTTTCACTGCGTTCTCAAAAACCAAATAGCAAATTAGTTTCAATTCTGAACTATCAGTTGATATCAGCAATCAGATTAAAAATTAAAAATGTGTGACAATTTAGTGAAATAATTTGATGAAAATCTGACGCCTTCTTATAATTATCCTAATGATAAGAGTGTTTTTTTTTTTTTTTTCATATGTACCCTGTCATAAAACTCTCTTACAATGCAAAACAAAAGTATGAACTGAACAAAATTGAAAGCTCAATAGATACAAATATTGAGTTAAGACATATAATTTGAGCCTCATTACAAGGAAATTCAAGGTAAACAAGATTAATTTAAAGTTGAAAAAGAAAGGAAACGAGAGCAACAATTGCTCCGGAGAATCGGGCAGTGTTAATAATAAAAATAAGTGGGAAAAGAATATGAAGAAATTGATGATGGAGGGTAATTATTATATGCTTTTAAAAGTGATTCGTTTGACAACGAGAAACTCCTTTCCTTTGAACATTCCCTTCCCACAATAACTTATATAAATTGGAATTCTCTTTTCCATTTAGCCAAGTAGCGGAGAAAAACAAAAACAGAAAGAATTAAATAAGTATCTAGATAAAGAAAAAGGATCTGAAGTATGAAAACCATGCAGACTATATTCCTTGCGTTACAATGAGTGATTTCTCTAGTCACGTCCAATGTCCTAAAATATGTATTCTCTCAGTAATTTATCCTTAGCCTCAGGATGCCATATTTATTATCATCATGTATTCCTTTAAATTTTCTCTCTCTAAAATCTCCATCTATGTACGGCCTGGAGAAAACCTTTTTCTTTAATTTAAGAACACAGCCTTTTCTGGCGCTGAAAAAGGAAGAATATATACCACCAATTATAGTTTCTTTTCTGTCCTACAAATATCCTTGCTGAATGTGTAAAACTCAAATGATCAAGTTATCAGGTTCTCAACGAAAAAATTCTCCCTAATTAAGGCTTATATATATTAACAAAAATAAAATAAAAATAAAAGCTCAGCTCCGTAATTGCATGACTCCATTATAATTGGGTGGCACGTAATATGTATTGAATACAAAACCTATAAATAGATGCCTAAAATAATCCCAAAAACGGTAGTAAGAATTGGTTGTGAAAGATTACCTCAAATAGTTGACATTATTGAGCCACATTACGTTGTCTTGGGTTTGCTGATGTATACCTTAGTGCTTACCTAACCGAAGAAAATATACATAATATATAGAGAGGCTGTCTTGTCTTTGAGGTGCTTACTTAAAATCATTTCCTGATTTATCGGTTATTTGGCTATCAAACGTCTGCTAATTAAATATATATATATATATATATATATATTCAAGGTCCACTCCATTGACTTTTGGCCCCAATCTTTATGGAAGCATACAAACACCAGCACATGCTTCATGGGTTAATAGTTTAGTATATTATTGGTAGGGTTGTCAATGGTGTCATGCTGTGCCGTCCTGGCTATGATCGGTTAGGCTCATGCGTGTTTCGTGCAGTGCTTGACCTAGCCCATTGAAATTCGTGCCATGCTTGTGTTAGAATAAGATTTAAAATCATAGGCCGACCCGGCATATGGGTCCAAACTCATACGTGCTCGTGTCCGTGCCGTGTTTGTACTCGTGCTCGTGTTGTGCTCGTGCTTTTATTGTGCTTGGCACAATAGATCTTTAGGCCGATCTATTGAACCATTGAGTCACCTAAACTTATTTTTTTAACAGTTTCAAATAAAAAACAATTAAAATAAAAACATAATTTCATATGTTATTACTAAGTAAAAAATAAAAAATAAAAAACTTAGATGCCATCATAAGTACTAATTTATAAATAAAATTTTTCATTTTATTTAAATTATTTAGAAGAGTAGACAACTAATATAAAGAGATTAAAAATTAATACTACATCTCAAGCTCCTCGCTCAAAATCTTACTGAAAATGAAAATTACATATTTTAACTAATTTAGCTAAAACATATAGTTGTCGTCAAAGTTTGTAAAATCTTCAATGATTAATGAATTATAATAATTTTTTTTATTGTTGCCATTGTTAAAATGATGAAAATTAATGCAATCATGATTTGATTTTTGTAAGGTCAAATGAATTAATTTTAATTTGTTTATGCAAATGTATAATTTTTTTTAACTATTTACATATATGTAAATAGAAATAATAACGTGAAATTATTTTTTTTAAAAGAAAAAAAATTATATTCGTCGCGCCAACCCATCATGCTTAATGGTTGTACTCGTGCTTATTGTTGTGTCGTGCTAGACCCACGTGCTTAAAACTATGAGCTGGTATGACCCACCACCTCGTTTCGTGCTTAGTATGACCCATAAAAATGTCGTGTCGTGCCGTGCCTAGCCCAAAATTTTTCGTATCGTGCTCAATGGGTGACCAGGCTTAATTGACATCTCTAATTATTGGTTTCTTGTGAAAGGGAGATACTGAAATACACACACATAATCTTAGTTTAGTGCTTTTTAGAAAATATTAAATAGGGATAGTTGTTTTTTTTTTTTTTCATTTCTTTTAGATTTTGCTTTTGTGATGGAATATCAGCACATATGTACGATTCACTCATCATATTGATATATTATATCAATAATTTAGGGGAGGGTTAAAGAACACCAACTCTAATGTCCTTTGTTTTTTTTTTTTTTTTATCAATTTACACGATATTATCAGTTGTCATGTTCGTAGTGATAGAATACATAATAATATCTAATTAATTGATATGAAAATTTTTTAAACACCTTTTAATTAAAAAAAATGATAACTCGCATGCAATATTAGAATAAAGTTAGGATTGGAAGATGTTACTAATATTTCCTCATCAATTTATCATAGAATTGATCTTATCAAACAGTTAGTATATAATGGATTTATTATTTTTGTTAACTTTTGTTTTTTTTCCTTCCAAATTATAATTCACTAGAAATCTTGAATTCAATTGGACAAGCTAGCTGGTGGGTAGGAAGTTTGTATCAAAAAGTCCAATCAACATAGATATTGATGGTGCTATAATATTACGATTTTAAAGTAGCTTTTTATAACACAACATCTTTTTAAAAATGGGTTTCTTTCAACTACTACAACCATTCATATATATACATGATGCATTTATCATATTGCAATTACTCTCTCTGAAACAGTACAAAATCAAAAGGGTTTTCTGTTCTCTTCTCTGTTTTTTTCAGCAGCAAAAAAACAATATCATCATTAATGGAAATGCATGCAAGTGTTGTAGCTTTCATGTGGCCATATATATATAGATACGGATCATATAGGGAAAACTATGTTACTATCATTAATAATATTGTTGGTGCATTGGGGAGCTGTTACGGTACCAGATTATTCTTGTTTTCTTTGTTTATGAAAAAATAAAATAAAATAAAGAAAGGAAAAGAAATTTCAAAAGATCAATAAGGCAAGAAATCTGGCTGATGACCAGGAGCTTTCCATCTTTGAAAGGAGAAGACAACTCATGATGGTGGGCGAAATTACGGAAGTAACCTTAACGTACCATCCCTCTCTTGAACATGTTACCGAGGTCGTGGGACCCATGCATCACCCATGATGGGAGACAATCGTGTCTTTTGGCCTCTCTCTCTCATCTCTCTCATCTCTCTCCTCTCTCTCTCTCTCCTCTCTCTCCTCTCTCTCTCTCTCTACTATTGCATGAGTCATGAGAGAAGAGAGCTAGAGTGCAGTGTGTGATAGAGAATACGATGCTTTGTACCGAGGTAGTGGGACCCATGCATCACCCATGATGGGAGACAATCGTGTCTTTTGGCCTCTCTCTCTCCTCTCTCTCATCTCTCTCATCTCTCTCATCTCTCCTCTCTCTCTCTCTCTACTATTGCATGAGTCATGAGAGAAGAGAGCTAGAGTGCAGTGTGTGATAGAGAATACGATGCTTTGCTTTCCGTGTGCTGCTTCTTTTTTCCTATTTTTGTTTTTAAATCCACAAATATTATATTACGTACATTGCCTTGGACTCGCACTCCTTTCAAGCGCTTGCTCATACACAAGTAACAACTTTTATTTTTCTTTTATAATTAATGTATTGCTAGAATATATAAGTATGTATAATTCACATGGCTAAAATCAAAGTACATGCTATATGATTGGAACTGATCTGAGACCCACGTATTAATTATAAAAACTATCCAGAACTTGTTGATGAATATATGATATCCTTAAAAAAAAGAGAGAAAAGAATATGTGATGTTAAAAAAATAATGATCATCATATTCAGCAATTTTTGAATTATTTGATGTGATATCCTTCAAAAAAAAAAGAGAGAAAAGAATATGTGGTGTTAAAAAAATAATGATCATCATATTCAGCAATTTTTGAATTATTTGATATTATACCGTCGAAAACCCAGCTTTATTTTTGGACAAAACCGCAAATTCAAAATTAGTTAAACCTATAACCATTTGATGGTCCCATGATAAAATCTTTTTTTCCCCTTTATGTTGAGGGAAAGATTTATATCATTTATAAACTGGAAAATCGGGTCTTATGAATGAAGATATATTAAAAACAAGGGGACAAACAAAATCGTTGGATATGGGCGAAAACGTTTTAATTACCTTGGATAGGGGTAAACTGGAAAATCCGGTCTTATGAATGAAGAGATATCAAATCCTAAAACTGTTCTGATTTCCTCAGAAAATTTTGATTTTTTGACACTTGAATAGGGGTGAAAACATTTTAATTACGTTTTCATCAATTATTTGACTATAAAGATAAGATTAACTAGTGCTTTCTCTATGCTAATTAAGAATTTGAGTTGGGTATCACGCGCAGAGAAACATGACTATAAAACAGTCCTCGAAAGAAAAAAAAAATAAACAAAGAATAAAATCGGTGTGTGTGTGTGTGTGTATATATATATATATATATATATATATATCTTTTTCCTTTCTTTGGGTTCACCAAGTCAAAGAAAGATTTCTTGAGCAACCGTCCAAACAAGAAAAAGCCATTACCCCGCCTTCCACCACCTCCTTTTCTTTCTATCTGGTGCCATTGGCTTTACCTTTCCAGATTCTTTTATTATTTGATTTACATAATGGTCCGTATATTTACTAATTGGTGCATATATTAGTGTTCCAAAATTTGACGATATTGTCCTTGTTTGATATAAGTACTCCTATTCCCATATCCAACTATCCGTTTTTCTTTGCTAAACTAATATATATCCCGTCCAAGATTTCTGGTCCAAAATGGAAGAAGATAAAAAAAAAGAACTAAATAGAAGTAGATCAACGTTAACAAAGAGTAAAATATTGAAATTGATGAAGCTCTATTATACACATTTTTGTCATGGATGTGATTATCATAATTTGTTAAAATTAAAGTTTATCGAAAACAAAAAATTTTATATGTCAAACGACAGGAAGGGTATTTAAGTAATGTAAAAATTAGAATTCAAAGTCGATATACAAAGGCTATTATTTTATTTTAGTTGTTTATGATTCGAAGGTGTGGTCCTTTTGGTAAATTCCATAGCCCTCATCATCACCTTTCATATAAACTTCCAAGGTAAAGCTAGTTCTTGGTTCTCCTTAGACACAAATGCGCGTATCGAATTTCAAAACCTCCTTTCCAATATTATTCACTTTTTCTGAAGCTTCTCTTTCTCTCTCTTTCTTTCTCTTTTGTCTCTCTTCTTATCTTAGCTAGCCTTGGTGCCGGTTCATGGATATTGAATCCTTGTGGGCTCTTGGGGGGTGGTTTCTTCTTCAAAATTGCATGGCAGCGCCTAAAACATCATCATCATCATCACCATCGATTTTCGAAAACCAAATCACAAAATCAAACACTTTTCTTCTTGTTGTTGCCCTAGTTTTCATTTTCCTTCTTCTCAGTACTACTAGAACGCCAATATCAAACCCTAGGGATCCTTATTACTATAATTCCATGGCATCCACGCTTAATTCTAGGAGAAGGCTTCTCATGGACTCCTCTGGCTCAACGGCTACCGTGTCTACCACAAACTTGCATCCAAAGAAGGCCCAAAAACCGCATTCGAGTCCATCGACGAGAACGAAATTTGGAGCCGAAGCTCATGAAGTTCCTAGTGGTCCAAATCCCATATCGAACTAGCTAGGATGATGGGGGGTTTGTAACGGCAAAGTTATTAAGTTTTGTCATCTTTGTGGGGTCTTGGTTTGAGTCCGCCATTAATACTGCCTTTGTCTTCTGCGAGAGGTTTGTTACCTTAATTTATGGTTATCGTCATCAATGTTAGCATTACTGTTCTTTTTTTTTTTTTTTCGGTTAATCTAGAAATGTATAGCAAGAGACACTATTTTTCTATATTTATGTCTATTTGTTTTATATACAGACGATGATGATGTTTCTGGTATATATATATTCATGTTATTGCTGCTAGTGTTATATATATTTTTTCGTTACACATTAATTCTTCTTTTTTTTTTTTTTTGAATGGTCATACATTAATTCTGAGGAAGCTGATCGGAGATATTTCTATATTTTATTTATTAACTTTTGGTTATTACACACACGGAATGCCTTTTCGTTGCTGATGAGCAATAGTACTAATGGTATAAAAACCCGGAAACTTCCATTATATCTTATTATATATATATATATATAGATCTATATATGCACACACGCACACACGACAGGAGTCATTCTTTTAGGCTTTGCTTAATTAATTCAGTACTGTTTGCAGCTGGGAAATTTTGACAATTGATAGTGGGGCTATAACTATATATATTTAGAGGTCAATATATATTTGAATTTGATTAAAGAAATATTTTAGAATCAATTCCCAGCTATTTGTTAGTTAGAAGTAAAATTTAACTAGGTATAAGGAAAAAAAAATTTGAAAGCATTGCTCAAAAAGAAGATGAAAATTGGAGCAAGATAAAAAAAATAAAAAATAAAAAATAAAAATAAAAACGAAGAAGAAGAAGAATAAGAAGAATAAGAAGAATAAGAAATAAGATCTGGCTAGCATGTCATGAGTGGTTTTTGCATGGGATTGTATTACAATATTCCATGGATGAGAATGAGATGATGAGTGAGTGCAGAAAAAAACTTGAAAGTCAGGGAAAGCAAAAATTAGGGCAAAGGGTGAGTTGTGGGCAGATTAAAACGGAATCTGAGGCACAGGAGAAGCAGTGGTGTCAGCTCTGAGACACAGTGAGAGAGGAGAGAGGAGAGAGGAGAGAGAGAATGGAAAAGGGATTTTGTATTGCCTGCTGAGAAAATAATTTGATCATCTCACAATTCAACACCCTTTGCTTTGGACTTTGCTTTTGTCGTCTCAAACACATAATCCGAGAAAGCTGATACCAACCCTAACAGCTGCAAAAAGTCATGACCCCATGATTTGATAATTATAACAGTATCATTTTCCTGTTGTTGAATAATCTGCACCAACCAATCATATGTCTATTGATGGATTTTTTACGAAAATATTGAAAAAAAGGTGGCATATATGTGGAGTTTTTTTTTTTAACAATTCAATTCACAAGTTTAATTTGGACACTTTTTAATTTGTGCTTTATAAAGCTAAGGCCATAGCACGAATTCATCCATATTTAGGAGACCGATCATGAAATTAACCATTTCTTTTGTTCTCATTTTACAAGCCATGTATGTCATATATATATATATATATATATATAATTGGCATATCTATAAATATGTAAATAGAACACGCATTAGCGTTTGAATTTCATGAGCTACAAACAACTCTTTTCCTGTCGGCATGAGAACTTATTCCTTTATCTTTTCTGGGGAATAATTTTAAGTCCTTATTCTGAAAAAGCAAAGGGGAAAAAAAAAAGAAGATCAAATACCAATACCACTTTCATTTATTGTGAGAGAGGGGGGGAAAACATGTCTTACTTGAAATGCACAAGTATATAACAGAAAGAAAAACAAAACACAAACAGAATAATTATGTGTGTGTATAAAATAAGCATGACCTCAGCTTTCTCTTTATGATCATTTCCTAAACTATAGACTAAAAAAAATAGTAAATTGCAAAACACCAAAGACTAGCTAAGCCTGATATAGCAAAGAAAATTAGTAGCAAAAAGAGCACGGATAATTTGAGACTTTTTTTTATTTTATTTTTTTGATAAGCAATTTGGGACAATTCTTTCCTCAAAGTGGATGATTGTATATAATTCATCAATTCGTCCGTTCACGTTCCATCAAAATTTACGGCATTTAGTCCAGTTGTCCTTGTCTAATCAACAAAGTGAAAACCCACTTTTAAATTAAACAGGGGACTAAAAAAAGGAAGAAGAAATCAATAAAGTGGCAACCGTACTAAATTCTTTGATATGCAAATTATGAAATACAATGATGGTTTTTCCTTTTGCTGACGGCGAACAAAACAAGAACACAATGATGGTCGTTACATGGATTATTGCTTTAAAAGCACCTAGTGCTTCGGTCTCAGTGTGCTTCCCTTGGGAGCGATTAGTAACTTTGCGCTGCAAACAATACAAGGCACGTACATCGTTTCGAGAAAAATTCAGGGCAAAAATTTCGATGAACAAAAACTAAGAAATGGGATTGGTAGGGATCATGGCAATTCGTGTTAATAGATCGTATTTGTGTATAACTCGTTTATTAATCGTGTCAAAAAACAGCAATCTAAACGTGACCTATTTTTTAAATGTGTTAAAAGTATAATTAAAATACGACATGTTTATTAATCGTGTCAACCCACGTAACTTATTTAAATTAGTATATTGAATAAATAATTGATACAATTAGAATTTAGTTTACACAATTATAACATGTTTAATAATTTTATGGATCAATTTTTCTTTGTTTTAAGAATAATATGTAAAATTTATCTAAACATTTTAAAATTCATGTTATTTCTATTTAATACATTACATAGACTTTTATAATATTTAATTAAATTATGAATGACAAATATAGTTAATTGTGTCAATTTAAATCACTTCATGTCAGAAGGTCAACCATATCCCAACTTATTTATTTATCGTGTTAATTTTTCATGTAGATTTTGAATCGTATTTTCGTGTCATAACCAAATTGTCACCCCTAGAATTTTTTTATGATATATGTTGATAATTATTCCCTAAAGTTCTTAGCTCGCTCACCTAGTGGGTTAGTAAGATACAACTTGAAGTGTATTCTTTGTTTTAGGGCACTTCTGGTCATAATCCTCACCCTCACGTTCTCTCCAATAAGAGGGTCGGAATTCTGCCCTTCTATACCGGTGTTGGCTGAAATTGTCCCTGTTGGCCGCTGATGTCAGAGTAATCTCCTATTATCTACCATATCTTGTCGTGGTAATTAACAGTGACCTCTAACTTCCACCGACGACCAATTACCAAAGTAATATACTATATTTTCACAGGTAATCTACCCGATTATGTTGGCTTTTTCAGCAAATATCATTAGTCGTTAAAGTAATTTGGTAGATTAGCACCAGAAAGCTACAAGATTAATTCCAGAAATCAACACTACCCCTAGTCCACTAATTCGTGGTATCAACAGAAAAAAAAAATCAGAATACGGATGAATGTGTTAGGACAGGCACCTGGAGATAAACATTTAGATTGTAAATAGCATATTTTTGAAACTAATTTAAGTAAATAATAGATTTAAAAAATATTTAAAAAATAGCAAAATCGTATGAATATTTTACTCATTACTGATAAAAATTATTTACGTAGTAAAAAAATTTATTTATGTGGAAAATTATTTTTATCAGTTGTAAAAAGAAAATTTATGTGGAAAAAAATCTTAGATAATCTTGACAAATACTCTTTAAAAGTGCATGAGTCAAGATTTTTACCATTTATTATTGATTCATTGTTAAATTATAAAAAGTAATCTTGACAAATACTTCTTGAAAGTGCATAAGTTATGATTTTTACTCTTTACTCTTGATTCATAACCTTTTTAGTCAAATAATTACACTAAAAATGGTATTTATCAAGAGTAAGGGTTAAACGTCCATACACATGCACTCTCAAGGGTAAATTCTCCATTTTTTTAAGTATAAAACTATTGTTGGCTCACCTTTTAATAGTTTAAGCTTTTGGGATGAATTGGTAAATTAATATGATATCAGAGCGAGAAGTCTTGAGTTCAAACTCTCGTAATTACTCTTTATCTCTATTTAAATTATTATCACGTATTGAGTCTTTAATATATTTCAGGCTCCTTATCAAATATTCACATATTGAACTTTGTAATTAATTTATCTACACAATTACTCATCGGGTCTTTAAACATTTACGTAGTAATCTTGCATATTTTCATTCCCATCCACAATTAATAATGGATCACATTCAAAAGCCCAGTAATAAAGACCTGGGCTCCCTCAGGCCCAGAATTGTAAAACCCTAAACCCCGAGTCCATCAACCAAACCCCGCGACAACTCCCTCGTCAGTTCGACGCCGGGAAGTAAAATCTCAGAACTGATCTGAAGACGCACGTTCAAAGAAGAATTGCATTTTCTCTCAGAATAATTTTCTCGAGAAAAATGGCCTCCAGATTTCGGCGGCTGAGGGAGACTTCTAGGGTTTTGACCCGACGTCTTTCAGGTATGTCCTTCACCATCGGAAATTCCCTAGTTTCAATCTTTTTTTCTTTCTCTCTCTTCAATGATTCCTGGTTATGAAACTTATAATATCTCTTCAAATGATTCATTATCAGCTGAAGATTACGAAAACTGTAGACCAGCTATTAGTTTACGGACTTTATCTAGAGTTCCTCGCTCGAATGCACGGGACAGAATAAACAGAACTATTTTACCGACTGAATTTCGTTCTCAACGGTAATTATAATCCAATTTCTCTATCCTTCGTTTCTGTTTTTCCTCTAAATTCAGATTCCCATGTTGCTTTTTTGCGTTTGGAAACAAAAATGCAGGGAGTGATTTTCACTGTGTTTCCTAACTTATAAACGACAGTCTTTTTCAGGTTCTCATCTGCATCAAAATTATCAATAAAGTCTGCCATTGAATTTGATATTTGTTCCTTCATTAAATCCATTTTAGATCAACCTGAAGGTATTTAAATCATTTCGTACTTCAGTTTCTCTGGCATATTGTTTATATATATGTGTGTGTGTGTGTGTGTGTGTGTGTGTATAAAAGTAAGCAAAAGAAAAATTGTATTAAATTGAAAAAAAAAAGAAGCAAAATAGAGAACAAGAGAACAAGCAAGAGGGTAAGAATTTAATGGATATACTTGTATTTTGTTTCCACTTGTATGTATTTTCGTATACTCATTTTGAGTATAGAACTGACACCTGTTTTTAAGAATGATTTCATGGACTTATGATTCCAACTTTTGTCTGTAACTTCTTAATCAATTTGGGTTCACATGCATTATGCAGGTCCTTATCATTGTTGGTTCAACAAATTTGAAGGGACCAAAAATTTGTTTAAAAAGGATGGGATCTTCTTGGTTCTCTCTGGTCATTTCTTGGGAAGTTCTTTATCGAATGGCTTAGAAACTGTCATTTTGATTGAAAAAATAAAGTTACTTCAGCAAAGGTACCTTTTTTAATTAGTTTTTTAAAGATTTCTGTTAAAGTGTTGTACCCCCTCTTTCTCATTGTTCCTATGGATATGCTTTTGCAGATTTCCTCAGCTCCATATCATGGGTTTTCAGTCTGGAGGTTCTGCTTGTTCTGCTGCTGACAGAAGTAACTTAATCCAATTGATAATGAAAGAAAATATTACATTTCCCATTTTGTTATCTAACAAGAACTTTTCCGAGGTGAGATTTTGTTTCTCATTGGATATTGAATATTACTTGCTCTGTGTCCATATTTGTGAAACGGCAGTTGCTAAGCTATTGAGGTGTTATTTTTTTGTCCTTATAGTAGTTTATTTCTTGATCATCAGTAAAGAAAAGGATTAAGAAAAATGAAACAGATTGTTATTTGGTATTTGGTGAAACAAGACTCAGGTGCTTCATATTATTTTAATTTTCCTTATGTTTCTTTATTGTCGTTTATGCTTGTTAAAAAAGTAGCATCAAATTTTTTTCTTTCCACCAAAATTACCACATGAATTATCATCTTGCTGCTCTCCGTTAATAACAGATTTCCCAGTATTATATAGTTGTTTTTAATTTCTGTTTCTGTCTACAGGTGGCAAACGGGGCGTGCTCCATTTAATCATCTTGCTGCTCTCCGTTAATAACAGATTTCCCAGTATTATGTAGTTGTTTTTAATTTCTGTTTCTGTCTACAGGTGGCAAACGGGGCGTGCTCCATTTTATTTAAAAATTTTAGGAAGCCAGTATTTTTTCGTGAGAAGGATCTAAATTTTGAAGTTATTGAGAAAGGTATACTGTATGCATATTATGTAGTTAATTACAGTTTTGTTTGAAATGGTTAGTTTTATTGCTTTTGTATCAATGATTTAATACTGGACCTGAATTTATTTTATTGTCAGAATACATGTATGAATGTACAATTATATGAGCATACCATCTTTAATGTTGTTTTCTAATTGTTGCCCTCATGCAGCTGTTGAGGAATTACAAAGGGAGCACAATGGAAATGCTAGGTCACCTAATAACTTGTTCACTATTAGTCCAAAGCGAGATGAGATCATCAAGAAACCAAATTTATGTTCTATGCGGAACTTACTTTTTTACTTCCCAGGTATAGCCTTCCTGTGCATCACTGCTTCATGATGACACAATGTCTGCAATCTGCATTCATCCAAAACGTTGTGAAACTGTAGTGCAAGTACTTTGTTTCAGGATGCATTTCTGCTGATGAAAGTGGGGATCGTCTATTCATTTCTGACAGCAATCATCACCGCATCATTGTATCCAATGGCAATGGAAAGATTCTGGACTGTGTACGTATGAATATTGTTTCTAATGCATTCATGCATACTACAATTTGGCATTTAGTAATGTTCAAGTATATCTTGTGTTCTTTACCGTGTAAGTAACGAAAGAATCAGTGAAGACTTAGATCAATACCTGTACTGTTGGTCTGCAGATTGGTTCATCCCCCGGTTTTGAGGATGGTGAATTTGAATCTGCCAAATTGATGTGCCCGGCAGCTTCATTTTATCATGAAGATGAGAATTGCTTGTATTTCGTTGATTCAGAGGTGTTTGTTAACTTGGACTACTGCACTAATTTTATACTTAATATAACATGAATTACTTAATGTCATACCTTAAATTACTCTATCACTTACCTTTTTTCTTGTGGGATCTCTATCAACTAAGAATCATGCTATCAGGAGAGCTGATATGGGAAGGCGGGTGCTAGAGACTTTCTGTCCAGCATGCAACACTGGTAAGAAGAGTTTTTGGACGTGGATCATGGAAAAGCTGGGTTTGAGAAGCAATGTTGATACCAAGCCTGAAGAATTTGATATTCAATCACTTATGTTCCCTTGGCATCTGATAAAATCAGCCGGCGACAATTTGTTAGTTATAAATCGAAGGTAAATTATTCAATTCTTCTTTCTGCCAAAAAAAAAAAAATCCAATTCTTCTATATCAGAAAAGGAAAAATAATTCATCTGGTTAAACAGGGAAATTCCTTGTTATATTATATGTTAAAAGTTCTAGGAAAACAAGATCAAATACTTTACTAGTTTTCTGGTTAAACCAGTACATTCCTTGTTGTGCAATACTGCAGTTTTGTAGGAACACAACACCAATGTAGATAATTTCGTTGAAAGTTCTTAGGAAGAGAAAAGCTAATACTTCACTATTTTCAGTAATCTCAAACCAAAAATTGGAATATTGTTTTTCTGTGAAGGCTCTCTTAAAATGTTATTTTGTGACAACGCTGGTCAAAAATCTTTATCTCAAGGACGATTATCTAGTACCTCTTTAAATGGTTCCATTAAATAGGCCTTTTTTTAATATTTATCTGGTATGTCTTTTCAGCTTTCAAACTTTATGGATTATAAATTTGGCCATAGGGGAGATAGAGGAAGTTGTCGAAGGTTTGAAATTTATTTTGTTGCTGCCGCCGCCTTTGTTTTATTTAACACGAGTTTTAATGAAATAGTCTAATGCTAAATTAACTATTGAAGGTTTATCAAAAATTTTGGAGACCTATGGAGAGCATATCTTGGAGAAAGTAGGCCTCTTGAAACAAATGCCATATGATTGGTTGCAACAGCAAGCTAATGCTGCTTGTTCACCAGATGAGCTTCCAAATGCTGGTCTCATATCTTCGTTGACAACCTTTAATGACCATCTGATTATTTGTGACATGGGTACTGTCTTGTGGTGCATTTATTCTTTTTGACTCTTAATAAATTGGTTGTATGATGTTTATGTCCTGTTGTTATCTCATTTTAAATGTTTTTGAAGTTGGACAGAGAGTTTTGAAACTAAGTGGGGAGTCTAAAGTCTGTTCGAACTTGCAATTTTCGAAATTTGGAATCCTTGGGTTGCCTTATTGGTTGTCACCACATTTGGAGAGAGCATATACTGGGTAATTATGTTTACTTTATTCAAACTCCCAAAGTGAAAATTCATATCCTAATGGTTTCTATGTTTTATGGAGGCCAATATTGTTACTCTTTTCCTTATGAGTCACAGATGCTGTGCTTTTCTTTTTATGGCTGGATTAAAACAGTCTTTGAATTTGTTTCACTTTGTACCGTATTAACTTATCCAATTTTTTGCTGATTTTACAGTACTGATGGGCTTCAGGGACCACAGATTGATCATCTTCAGTGTTTCAGTTTGCTGCCAGGTGTTAATTCTCCCTTTATTTTTTTATATTTTTATATTTCCAACTGGAAGTGTCTTACCGCCTTACCATATTTACTGGTCTGTTCATAATACCGAACTTCGTTCTCTAACAACATTTTCACATAAGAATAATCTTATCATCTTTTCATGGGGGTCCTGTTGAGAGTGCCTGCTCTTATCATGATGAAAAAGGATTTAAGGAATCCCTTGTTCATCACTCGTCTATTGTGTAGTTGAGCAATCATCTGCAAGTTCCTTACTGCTTTTCCGCTTTGCTTCTTGTCTAGAAATATTATCTGGCAGCAAAGTCTCAATTTGAAGCTTATGTGATCTTGGATATTATTGTATACGTGTGACAGGTAAAATTAGCATACAGCTAAACGTAAACATCCCTGTGGATACTCAATTAGTAGAACAGTTACAAGAAGGCTCTATATGGTGTCAGGCACGAGGTGTTGCTGCTATAGTGTCAGAAGTAAAGGATTTAGCAGGATCCCCAGACAAGGTTTCCATTTTCTGCGTTGCGCGCGTGTGTGTGTGTGTGTGTGTGTGTGTGTGAGAGAGAGAGAGAGAGAGAGAGAGAGACCCTTTTTAAGTTTTTCCTGATATTATTTGTTAAGTAGCATAAGGAGCCCTTGGTGCACACAGGTTGGTTCTGCCCAAAAATGGTATGATGAGCTGGATAATCTTGCCTTTACAACTCCTGAACCGGAATTGACCGAGGAAGACGAGGATATAACTTCAGACACAATATTTCAAGATGAGAAAGTTCATATTACTACTGCTGTCAACACGAGTCCTGGAAATAGTGAGGTAATGGGTTCGTTTTTGTTTGCTTCTACGTGATCCCGGGATGTCATCTATGGTGCTAACATCTCTGCTTTTGTTGTCATGCAGGTTATTATCAATGCAGTACTGTACTTAAAACTACGAAGAGACCTTGACCAATTGGAGGAGAATCAAGAGAAATATGCAGCAAGGATAGTTGATATATTGAACTCAGGGAGAAGTGGAAAGGTTGAAAGAGAGTCGTGCATTAAGTTCTTGTTAAAAGCAAATAGGGATTTGAGAGATCTTATTTTCATGAGACCTCTTCATGTGAGGATGAAAGTGGATAGTTTTGATCACCCAAAAGATGATAACTCTAGAGATTCCATCTTAACAGAATCCTCCATTGAGGTTAATGTATCCCTTTAATTCGTAATGCCTATTTTGTGATAATTCTATGATTTATTTGTGCTGTAATGTTGTATCAATCATGTTGGTAACTATATTGATTATTTTCAATTGAAAAGGTATACATGGCAGACAAATGTAAAGACTGCTACAATTTTTTTTTTTTAACTGAAGGAATAAGAAAAGTTTTCTATTTTAAATAGAAATATTAAGGCCGGTTGAAGTTTGTTCTTCTACATCTCTCATACTGAAGTTTTAAATGTTGTCTTACGAAATTTAGGCCGTGTCCTGTTGCAATCTATGAAGAGAGAACAACTCCAAATCTCTCAGAAATTAAGGATCCGTTTATTTCGCAAGTTTGAATTACGAATTTAAGTTGAAAAATGAAGCTTCTTTTTTTTAAGGGACGAATCCAGTTTATCTGAGAAAAATATTTTATAATATAAAAATAAAATTAGAATTTTTATAAGAGAAAAATATTTTATAATATAAAAATAAAATTAGAATTTTTATAAGAGAAAATACTGTAATAAAAAATTTGAGTTGTGAATTGAATCGTAAAACAATTGAGCTTTTAATATATCTAGTTCATGCTTGTCTTTACAGTCAATGAAGGAAATGGGTTCTCCTGCAACTAATGATTAAAGGCTCATTGTCCCTATGTGCAACCCGTGAAAGGGAATCACCTTTGGGATACATTATCATTTAAAGTATATTGCATACCTAATTAGGTGTCCCATGAAGCCAAAAAGTAAAACCAACTTCACCCAAATTTGTAATGGGGTCTCATCGCCGATTGCTGCTTTTCTATTTGGATAATAATGATCCGCAAGTCTTTCAGTCACGGAGACGATCCTAAATTGAAAAAAAAAAAAGAATACAAGCAATATTTATCATCTAGTGCCTTGCAACTTCTCAATCCACTGGCTCGCCAACTACTTTACAAAATGGAGTCTTGTAAACTAACAATATAGTCCTTTTCTCGGTTACCTTTTTTTTTTTTTTTTTTTTTGGCCTCTTGCCTTTGATTGATTAAGCAGTTCATTATGACAACCCCAAGAAACTAGACAAGTTTGTACCAGCATTAATTAAATCACACAACAACCAGTCTACTTTTGACATTTTTGGTAATTCCATCAACCACCATAAAAGTGAGCCAACCTTAATTCCAAAAGCAAGACAACCATAAAAGTGAAAGGGTTTAATTTTTTTTTTTTTGTTTTAAAGGAGGAGACTAAATATAAACAACATGGTGTATGTATATATATACACACACACACACACATATCTATTCATAACACTCCATATTATTATTCTTGAATCACTGTCCTTCAACAACAATGGCTCACCACCAGGGAAGATGCAGTGCAAGCCACATAGCGATACTTGCCACCATTCTACGTTTGTCTCTATTTCTTCCAATATTCGTGACTGCCAAAGCCACCACTCAAATGGTTGGTGATAGCTCTGGCTGGACTTTTAACGTTGAGAGTTGGACAAATGGGAAGAAGTTCAAAGCAGGCGATATACTTGGTAATACTACTACTATAACCTAATAATAACTATGTCTTGGTCCGTCTAGTTCATTGCGCTGTTTTTTACATGCCTGACCTATCGAACAATGAGCTCAAATCCGCAGTCCTATTTTCCTGCTTTATTGACGTCTCATTTAATACTTTATTTTTTTTAGTATTTAATAGTGTTTGGTATGAGAATTCGTACCATAATTTGTGGGTCGTTACAGTGTTTTCTCTCATAAAAAACACACGTAAATTGAAAATGATTCTAAATCTATGAACCAAACGTCCATTAAGTTCTCAAATTATAATTACCAAAAATAACTTGTTATACAAGGCGAGATCGAACTCACTAGTATAACCTCGTTTCAAAATCCCACCTCATCTAAACTCCAGATGTGACTAGATCAAATGATCTTAGGCACTGAAACTGACGACAAATTTGAACTCTCGAACAATTTTTTGTTGATGTGCTCACCTTTTTTTTTTTTTTTTGGGTAACAGTTTTCAACTACGACACGTCGCTCCATGACGTGGTGGTGGTGGATGCAAAAGGGTATAAAAGTTGCACGTCGTCTTCTGGTGCTCAGACATATAGTAGTGGGAAAGACCAAGTGAAATTGTCAAAGGGACAAAACTACTTCATCTGCAGCATCCCTGGCCACTGCGATGGCGGTGTCAAGATCTCAGTCAACGCTTCTTAATTAAACTCTTGTAATATTTGTAGTAGTATTGATTAATAATTGGTCGTGTGTTTCCTTAATTGAACAAGTTGGGAAACTATAATATTGTTATGTGCTTTATATGTGTGTGTAAGATCCATATTGATCTAACGTTGTTGCCTTGTTGGATTATGGTATGTTCACCCATGTAAAACAATAGCCAATATTTCCTAGTGAATTTGTCTTCGTTAATCGACTGTTTGCGCAAAATTAATATCATGTGAGGCCTATAAATGTCACTTTATTATAGAATTTGAATTCTGATAAACACACGCACACACTTACCTACGCAATCACGTTAAGTAGCCAAAAAATTAATGGATTGTAACTAGATATAACTACTTAACTAATCAATGAAAGAAATGGATTCTTTCAATTAAATTAAAAATCTCCTACAACTATGATTAAAATATATTGAGAAAATTATTAAATTTACTCTTAAGAGTGCATTTTTGCTCTGTACTCTTGATTAACTAATATAGTTATTTAACTAAAAAAATATCAACCGAGATTAATGGGTAAAAATCTAGACTCGTGCACTTTTTTTTCTTAAATATTCATTATCTCTATGCGTGACCCGTGAAGGGAATTGCTTTTGGGATATATAATCATTTAAAGTATATTGCATACCAAATTAGCTTTCTTATAATGCCAAGGTAAAACCAATTTACCCAACAAAATTGTAATGAGGTCTGATGCTTTTCTTTCTTTCTTTCACTTTCATTTCAACCTTTTCTATTTGGATATATCATAGTAATGATGTGCAAGTCTCTCAGTCACGGAGATGATCTTAAATTAAAATAAATAAATAAATAAATAGTCAATTTTAAAAGAAAAAGAAATTAATATTGAGATTAAGCATCTTTTAAAACTAGTTTTTGTTTTATAGTTTCACGGAATTAAACTAAAACGCAACTAATAGATTTTTTTTTTTTTTTTTTAGAAAAAGAAAACTAACTAAAATGTTCAATATTTTGAGGTGTAAAGGTAATTAGTTGAGGGTTTCTAACAAAAGAACCTTGACTTAAGGAGAGCCTTTGCCTTAATGGCCTTAACTCTTGAGCCATTATTGCTTGGCTTTTTTCAACAAAATCCAGTCTGGTTTTTTATGAAACGAAATCAACCATTTTCACTTTTGCATAATTTATTCTTTCATCAAAATTTTTCGATACGGATTTATTTGATCACAACTCCATATTCGTTTGATGAATGCCCATCTTTTGGCTCTCACAAAAAGCGTGGCAAACTCCAAAGATTTGAAGGACACGTTGTAAATATTTTATAAGATTTTTCAAGAGTGACACGAAAACATACAAGAAATGAGCTGCTTTTCGTGTTTTCAATCTTCCAACCAAAAGAGATCAGTTAAAAGATCACGCAGTGGGAGGAGATCAGGACAGACGCTCGGCTCTGTTCTTCGGAAAGAAGCCAACATTGCACCACAACACCACCACAACCACCACCATCATCATTATCCAGGTAAGTTCACTCACATTGCTTAAATCTAAAAAATTGTTTTCTTAAATGATATGAGATCTACAGCGGTGCACCTTAAATATATGTGAATGACGTCAGGTTTTAGCCGTCGCAGAATTTCACTGTAATTAAGAAAAAAGTTTATAAGGGAATCACACGCGTCGAGTCCCGTTTAAATTAAATTTTTTAATGATTCTTTTGTTGTTTGTTTGTTTGTTTCGAAACAAAGCTACCAATAAGGAAGCAGCTGGGAACAACAACATAGCTGCACAAACATTCAGCTTCCGCGAATTGGCGACGGCGACGAGGAATTTCCGCCATGAGTGTTTGGTTGGAGAGGGCGGATTCGGAAGAGTATACAAGGGGAGACTAGAGAAAACTGCGCAGGTAAAAAAAAATAATAATAATGGCACTTTGTCTCAGACTCTAATAGCATTAGCTTTCTACCAGTTTTGTTGAAAGGCTTTTTTAAGTATTGATTAGGTAGTGAAATAAGGGCATACTTAAACTAGTCCAGGTTGTAGCAGTGAAGCAGCTAGACAGGAATGGATTGCAAGGAAACAGAGAGTTTCTTGTTGAGGTACTGATGTTGAGCCTCTTACACCACCAAAATTTAGTAAACCTTATTGGGTATTGTGCTGATGGGGATCAGAGACTTTTGGTTTATGAGTACATGCCACTGGGGTCTCTGGAAGACCATTTACTAGGTACAATTTTTCTCTTCCTTAAAACTCTTTTAATCAATCATACACAAACTTTTCTTGCTGTATAGATTTGTGACACATTGTACTATTTGAGTTTCAGATTTTGCACCAGGACAAAGACCATTAGATTGGTACAAAAGAATGAGAATAGCTTTAGGGGCAGCCAAGGGTCTAGAGTATTTGCATGACAAGGCCAATCCCCCAGTAATCTACCGTGACTTAAAATCGTCTAACATTTTGTTGGACAAGAATTTCAATGCTAAACTCTCGGATTTTGGCCTAGCAAAGCTTGGGCCTGTGGGAGACAAGACACATGTATCTTCAAGAGTGATGGGGACTTATGGATATTGTGCCCCAGAGTATCAAAGAACAGGGCAACTCACGGTTAAGTCAGATGTGTACAGTTTTGGAGTCGTTTTGTTGGAGCTCATCACTGGAAGGAGAGCCATTGACACCACTAAACCAACCACAGAGCATAATCTAGTTTGTTGGGTAAATTCTATTTCCAAGTTGTTCTTTTTTTTTTTTTTTTTTGTCTTTATTGTTTGTCTTTGAAAATCCAACACATAAATCAACCAAATCGAGTCAAAAAAATGCTGCCCATCTAAATGATGTTTGCAACATCTCTAAATTAACAAACACCTTTTGCTTCAAAGTAAAATATTAAGTATTGTGTACTATATAATGCCATAAGAAATTGATGGTGTTGAGAACCACACACTAACAGAAAATGAGTCCCGCAAGTGGATCAAGTATTTTTCTATATAACATGCTTGACACCGCAAGTGGTTTCTACAGTTTTGTTCGGAGTTGGTCAAGTTGGTCGGTTTGCCGGGTTCCTAGTATCATTTGCTGACTTTATGACTTGTACTTTTATTAGGCAAACCCTGCATTCAAAGACCCTAAAAAGTATCCACAATTAGCAGATCCACTTCTCCAAGGAGATTTCCCAATAAGAGGGCTGCATCAAGCGGTTGCAGTTGCAGCCATGTGCCTCAATGAGGAACCCTCCGTTCGCCCGCTCATCAGCGATGTTGTCACTGCCCTCAGCTTCCTCGGGAGCGGTCCCGACACCGACACCGACACCTGCACCACACCTCGTATTTCTTCTTCTTCTTCTCCGAGATCAGATAAGAATGTGGGTGGTGCAAAACATGGCAGATCTCAGGAAGAAGAAAACACGTTACGTGAACGCCAAAGAGCGGTGGCGGAAGCCATAGAATGGGGCTCCACTTCAAGGCACAACTCCAAAGCACGATTTGGAAGTGCTTCTTCCTTATAAATGAAACTTGTTTGCATTCATATCTATACATATATTCACATACGTCTGTGTCGTAAAGTTGTTTGGTATCGATACCGTTTGAGTTATATGTGGATAATTTTTTTTAAGCTCTTTTTACGGGCTAATGATTTCTTTAAGCTAGTATCAACTACTAATGAAGGGTTAGTATTATTATTTGTCACAAAACCAGTTCTTGCTATAATCACTTGCATATACGTCGTAAAAAGTTTTATCCAAGAGGAGTTCATGGGCAAGTTCTTCAAGAATTGTGTCATTGGCTAAGAAAGATAATATTATACACACACAACATAGAAAGTTTGGGATAAAGCAGATGAGCAAAGTTCCAAATCTGTTTTTATATTGACTTCTCTTGTATTATTTTCTCGAAGATTCCTATAAAACCTCATTAATAGGAAAATTGAGTTTTGTTAAGCCTAGACTTGATGTTGGTTTTTGTTGGTGCAACATTCATCTCTGGTTTAAGCAGACTATCGCTGTTGACATCTAAAATTTGCTATTTTCTGCTACAAAATTTCCGGTTGAAGAACACTTGAGTGGTTGCTGCGCTTAAGTTTAAGCACACTATCGTTAACCACATGAATAATGTCATCCTCATCGATTTATATTTGCCTCAATTTTTATAATTACTTGAAATTAAGGATGTTTTTCTTTTTCTTTTTCAGGTTCCGAATCCCTTAGAGTAAAACCAGAACTTGCAAAATTATAAGTAAAAAATAAATTAAAAAAAAATAGATCAAAAAATTGTAGTAATTTTGTTGAATTAGTAAATAGTAGCCTTTTGGAAATAACTATAATAATGACAGTGTTTGAAATTAATTATAATAATAACAGATTTGTACTCTACTGAAGGGGAAAAAAAAAGTAAGAATCACAGTAAATGGCATTTATTTGAAACATATAAGAAGAAATAGCTTCGTCCACGGAATAGTTTTGGAGAATAGAAAAACCTACATGGACGGTGCGCAGATTTATGATTATTTTTGTGTCAAATATTTATTAGCTAGGTATTTTTGCACATTGCACCCTGAATTTGTAGAGTTTTGGCCAATTTGGCCCTAAATTCTAATTTAGATAATTTATCCTCTAACTTATAAAATTGTTACAGCCTTATTTTGACAATAGTTGTTAAAATTTAAGACGAATTAGCACATTTCAAAAAATTCCAACATCTAAATTTAAAGTATAGTACAAAGTTCTCAAATTTTAACTCTCATTTCTTTAAATTAAAAAAAAAAAAAAAAAACAGATCAAAACTTGTAAAATAGAACATATTACAATAATTTTGAAAGTTGGAGAAACAAATTGTGACAATTAAAAATCCAGGGTAAATTTCAAACTATACAAATTCAAGAGGCATAAATAGTTTATATAATGTAATTTGTTCTATTAATTTTTACCCCCTTCGAAAATTTATTATTTCCCTCGTCCTCCCCCATTCCGCGTAACTCCATTCAACGATCAACGACTCTAAACCGCGATATATATATATATATATATAAACCCACGACGAAAGAGAAGTAATTCCGGCTTACGAAATTCCGTGTTTCTGGGTAGTGAGGAACTTTGTGTCAACACAAGCCTCCGAATCTTACTAGATTTGGAACTTTGTATCAAAACAAGCCTCCGAATGCTACTAGATTTCGGCTACCCAGGTACGTACGTGTTACGCATGTGCTATATATATATATAGACACACACACATCCAATAATTTATGTGTATGTCTATTTGTTTCCATTCTTAAACTTTGGCTGCGTTTTCCTCGTTTCCTCCCAGATTATCTCGAACTTCATATGATTAAATCTTCCATCGCACTGATATCTTTTCGTTATTAGGGGTTCTTCTATCTTCAAAGATTTTGGATTCTGGGCAACCACCATTCTCATTGATTTTGCCCTCTTTTATTTTTAAAAATTATCTTTTCATCCCCTTGTAGATTTGGGCTGAATTGTTACATGAGCATTCGCATTCTTCTCTAGAATTTCCTAATTTGGAGTCTTGTAGATATATCTGAGCAAGTTTTTCTGGGCAAGTTTGGATTCTAAATTGGCTTGGAAAGAAATGAACAGTAAATTATGGAGATGGGGTTTGGGTTTGACATATATAGTTGCTGTTGCGGCTATCTGGATAGCTGCCAGTTTTGTGGTACAATCCGTTGTTGATGCCGGCGTATCGCCTTTCCTCATCACGTACATATGCAATTCATTGTTTGTCATTTACATTCCCCTAGTAGAAATCGGACGCTATTTGGAGGATAATTATGGGGGTTTATTCTTTTGGAGAAGTGACAAGAGTAGTTCTTTGCAAGAATTAGGTCAGTCGGAGAAGGCGATTCTTCTTGGAGAGAGTGATGACGGTTATGCAAAAACCGAAGATTCTCTGCCTATAGAAGTAGAAGTTAGTGATCATGGAGAAGATATTGATCCCGAGAGAATAGATGTCTCCGAAGAGCTCGAAAGGCCTTTGCCTACACAAGATAATGTCAACGAAGTTGGATCTAGAGAAGTGGATTCAAAAGGGCGTTGGACGCGCATGAGAGTAGCGAGAGTTAGCCTGTTGATCAGCCCCTTTTGGTTTTTGGCACAACTCACTTTTAACTTGTCATTGAAGTACACAAAAGTCACGGTAAGATCTTTTGATTTTGTGTTGCTTGTCTATCTGTGCATGTCTTGTGATTGGATTTCTAATAAGAATTACCTTCTTGTGACGTGCAGTCCAACACCATCTTAAGCAGTGCATCAAGCCTTTTCACGTTTTTGGTCTCGCTTGCATTTTTGGGCGAAAAGTTTACATGGTTGAAGCTTTTTAGCGTTCTTCTTTGCATGGGAGGAACAATATTTGTCAGCCTCGGTGACTCACAAAGTGGTTTGAGTGCTATTGCTTCAAACCCTCTTCTTGGAGACATTTTTGCTCTTGTCTCTGCTGCGTTATATGCTGTGTATATTACCCTCATCCGCAAGAAATTACCGGATGACGATGAAAGAAGTGGTTCTCCCAGTATGGCTCAGTTCCTGGGATTTCTAGGACTATTCAACCTTATTCTTTTCTTCCCAGTTGCCCTTATACTCCACTTCACCAAGCTGGAGCCCTTTGATGTGCTTACTTGGCCGCAGGTTGGTCTAATCATCGGTAAAGGTATATATTTTACTTCTATAATTTTCTGTCAATTGTCATCTGTTATTGGATTTAGTTCCGTTCCTTTAAATTAGTAGTCACAGAATATGGTGGTTGCTTTTTTTTCCAATCCTATGGATGAACTTGCATCATATATTTGGAAGCTTTGTTGATGTGCTTTTCCTCTGCTATTACGTTTAACTAATTACGATCTTATAGTGAAATGCCACTTATTTATACAATGACTAATAGGGAAAGCTAAATAGTATTACCAAAAAGTCTTCTAGTGAGACTTGAGACAATTATCTGTAGTCTGTTTTATATCTCTAATTTCATTACTTTAATTGAGCACACCCCTGAACTGTTATCAGGTATACCGAGCAATGCAACAAATTTGTCAACGAATCATCCATCTATGTTGTTTATTTGTTTTTTGTTTTTGCTTTTATTTTTTTCTTTTCACATAAGACCGATTGTGCAAACTCCTTATATTAGCTCGTTGTTTTATATATCAATGTTGGAATGAAACTTACCTGAATAACTCCATATAGCCGGTTCGGGCTTCAAAGTTTAAATACCAAATACTATTGCCACTTGGAAACTACTCTGCTTCAACAACATGAAATACTGGATGCTGAAAACTCAATGGCATAACTAATATATCTCTTCTTTGTTGTTAGTCAGTTTAATTTTTTTTTCGCCGAGTTTGTGAAGCATAGACCTGTACTAAAATTTGGACTTTTTGGTTCATGTTTAGGTTTGTTGGATAACGTGTTGAGCGACTATTTATGGGCGAAGGCGGTTATTCTGACTACCACCACAGTCGCAACAGCTGGTCTCACCATTCAGGTCCCAATGGCTGCAGTTGTTGATTCTCTCACTGGCCATGCCCCTCATCTTATGGATTATCTTGGAGCTGCGGCTGTCATGGTTGGCTTTGCCGGCTTAAACATTCCATCTGATGCATTAAGCAGATCGAAAGAAACCACTGTTGAAGAACTAAAGAACAGAATTTCTGTATCAACTGGTCTGGACCGAAATCCGACTCACAACCACCCAAATGCAGGTGATCCTTGATGTGTTTTTGTTGGCAAGACTAGCAAATTTGAACATAAGGTGGTCGTCCGTGTCAAAAATGTACCATAGTTATTTTACGCAAAATTCGTTCTAACACTCAATATTATTATTATTCTTTGTGAAAGCGTCAAGTCATAGATAAAAAGTGAAATCAAGAGAAGCGAATCTTTTTTTTTTATATATAATTATTTCACGTATTTGTCATCAATCTTCTTTCCTCGAAGTGCTGTAATCCAAGAGCCAAGTCTGTCATTAATCTCATTTTCCATACGGGTGACGCTATTCTAAACAATTTGATACAAATACGGGTTCGTTTTGATGCGGAATCACATGCCCGTCTTCTCATTAACATTTATATATCAGATTTTTTTGAAAAAAAATAATAAATAAGACATGTTGCAACTAAATTTATTCAAAAATAGGTCCCTTTTTTACTGTAGACGATTTTATTTATTTATTTTAATATTATTATCTTCTCTTTGAATTTCAGTTGGTAGATGAAGGTGTGAAATTACCACCAAGTTTAGCCTGCAACTAGCAGACATGAAATTATTTACCATCATATCAAAGCTATTTCAACTTCTTTTTGAAAAATAAAAAACCATTTAAACTTCAATAGTTCCTACGCTGCCAAATAAATAACAATATTCAAGTTGCTTACTTATTGTTGTTTAAGCATGTATTTAATTTAGCTGAAAGTCTTTCACCTGAATTTAACTCCGAAGGAACCTCAACTCCAATATATAGCCAGCAGTGATGTTGTTAGTCACTATCATGGTGACTCGCCATCGTTGAATATATGATTTCATTATTTTAATTCAAACACACTCAAATTTATACTAATATTTTGCAATTTAATAAGTAATAATAACTCAACTCGTAGTTTTAACTCCTTCTGACCAATATCTACGTATCCCTGACTCAACCGGCCGAATGCAAGTTGCGCATATAGCATATCGTTGCCTGTTGATAGATTAAAAGCGGACAAAGGACTCTGTTGATAGTCACAATACTAATTTACTTAACAGCATTGCACCATTTTGACATGGTTCAAGAATACATGCATCACAAGTTTGTTTGTGTGTTGCACCGTTAAGAATACCACAGCAAGACTCGAATGATATACAACCCAATATAAACGGAAAAACTAAGTCCACTGGACAGGAAACTGGGACACCTTTTGCTGAATAAATTATAGGTTTACCGAAGCCATACACATTGAATTAACGCGTATGAATGAATGATAAGTTTAGCTAACGACAAATAACAGTAAAACACTCTTAGAAACAAAAAGTTCCTTCATCCAAGAGTGTCCTTTCATGGATCTTAGCTTTGTGGCAATGCCGAATTCAGATTACCATGTTTCTGCATAACTCTTTTTGTCGCAAGGGCCGCAGCTTCACTTGCACGCAGTGTCCCTGTTGCCATGATCGCAGCAAACTCAGCAGTAATCTCCTCTTGCACCTTGCTTCGTGCATCTCCAAGAGGGTCAACCACCTTGATGCCGGCAGAGCTCCGCTGTACTCCTGATTTGACAGTTGAGGACTCAACATTCTCTGAGGCCTTTGACTGACCTCCGGATTTCAACTTATCTTCAGTGGATGATTTAGGCTTGCCACCAGATGATCTTGAAACACTAGCAGCAGGCTGGGCCACAGGAGCAGGCTTAAATTGTGGAGCTTGTGGGACAGCACCAGCCCTCAGTGTTGTTTCCAGATTCTGTATCATTGGCACTGCATTGGAACCATGATATCATGATAATAATTAGCTCTCCACCAATACTAGCCAGCCACAGGTCAACAGTTAGAATCCTCAGTATCTACTTTTAAAAATGAAGTGGCTTAAAGCAATAAATCTAATTGATAATTCTACTTCAGACAAAGTTGACAGCAGAACAATTTGATGTGGATTGTTTTAAAACATTACTAGATAGGGGATTGATAATTCTACTTGAGACAAAGTTGACAGCAGAACAATTTGATGTGGATTGTTTTAAAGCATTACTACATAGGGGTTCAACCGAAACAACAGAAACAATTGTCTGGAAAATTAATGAATGTTAAACGTGACCAGAACATTTCAGTCCGTTTGGAAATGTTATAGGATAACTAACAAAGACAGAAAGTAAACTTACGTATTAGTGCACCCATTGGGCTGCTCATAATTTCGTTTGGAAGCTGCAGAATATATTCCGGAATTGTGGCGCCCACCAAAAATTGAGCCACCTCGTTGCTAAAGTTGTTACAGTTGTGAGTAAGTAAACTATAGGTTTCAGCAGTGTACCGGGGACTGATTTCTTGCAAATACATTTCAAACACATCTTTGGGCACATGAGTGACACCTAAATCTACCACTCGGATTGGCGTCCCATATGGGGTTGATCCAGCCAGAGAATGCTGTATGCCACCCCCAAAATAATACTCATTGCCATAAACCACGACTCCTGTGTGCCTGAAACGTGCAAAATTATCGACCATTAAGCATGCGAAGAAATAAATTAACACAAGATTCTATTATTCTAGTGGACAAGCGCCTAAATTTTTATAAACAAGTAATGCAAAAAAACAAAAAAACAAAAAAACAAAAAAACAAAAAAACAAAAAAACAAAAAAAAAAGAAGAAGACCCACCAAATGCCCTCAATGACTTTCCCCAAAAATGTTGTGGAGAGTTGCCGAGCTAGGCCTTGGCTTAGGTCGTACACGTTTAGGGTAACTTTATGTCCCTCCTGCAAGCACTAAGTTCAACCTTCATAAGGCTTAAAGTTTCTTCCCCAAGGGGGAAAAGCATTCTAGAGAAATCACGACAACCAAATAAAATAGAGAAATACAAAATTCCATACCTCAGCCATCGCCCAACGTCCAATGCAGAAAAATCAGTAGTCCAAAACACTCGATGCCGTAAGATCCCCAACTAACTGTCACGTTTAGAGAACTAATTAGGATTGCCCATGTACAAGAGAGAGTTCGTTAACTCATCAAAGACCCAAATTATCCCATCTTTCCAACAAAACCTAATCTATAATCTAAGTCCAATGCCCATCACACTTCTAAGAACAAATTTCCTAAATTAAGCGCCAAAATCATCTCTTTATCAAAACGCAGATGAGTATTTGATGCCCATTCCAGAAACCTGACGCACATACTCAACGCGCGCGCGCAATTTCGAAACCCACATTGTCAAAATCACATCAACTAAGAAGTTATAATAGAAATCAAAGCAAACCCTAAAAACAAAATTTATGAAAATGTTAATGTAAACGTCAAATAACAACATCGTTTTGACTTTTGACAATCTACTCTAAATTTTCCGGGAAATAAACTCTCCGACAAATTAAGAACTGTTCGAGATTGAAATAACACAAACAAATCCGAGACAAGATCCAGGAAAATCGGCGGTCCAATTGTTTCAAAATTACATTAATCGAATAACTTTATGTCGTAATCGACGAAGAAAAGAAGATCGTACCTGAGAGCGAAGGACTTTCTTTGTTTTTTACTTTCGCGAAAGTTCGCGGTCCAAATTATATAATTGTGAGATCGAGGGGCAAAAAGTTGAGCTTGGAATCGCTTTTATAGTCGGGCCAACCCCGCAATCCAGATTCTCTCGACAACCCCAAAGACGCGGAGAGGTTAGATTTCGTTACCTTCTAGGCCACTTTCCTTGACCTTCTAGAACTTACTCACCACTAGTTTCTTGACACGTGTACTCAACACGGAGAGAAGAAAAATGTTTGTTAACATTGGACTAAATTATGAAATTATTTGATTAGCAAAAACAAATATGAAATTATTTTTGGATATTTAATAAACGTTTGGTTCATAGATTCATAATCATGATTCAGAATCATTCTTAAGTTACGTATATTTTTTATGAGAAAAAATATTATAATGAGCTAAGAACCATGATTCGAATCAGGACACGAATCCACCAATAAAATGCACACATGTTTTGGATAATTTTTAAAAATATCCCTTGAGATATAGTAACGAGCTAAGAACCATGATTCGAATCAGGACACGAATCCACCAACAAAATGCACACATGTTTTGGATAATTTTTAAAAATATCCCTTGAGATATAACTTTCTTTTATTTCTACCCCTTCACCTTAGTTCATATATTTTTATTTTTGGATTATAACTAATCAAGTGGTTGAGTTTTTTAAAATAGGTACTTTTAATAAATTATGTAGGGTAGAATCTTTAATTTTTTCTAATCTCTCTGGTCTCCTCTTTTTTGGTTTATTCTCAATGAAGAAAAAAAAAGTTTAGTTCTCACTCCACTTCAACTAACAAAATTTAAAATCATTAACGATACGTTTAGTTCACGCATTTAAGTAAGTGATTTTAATTCTAAACTTAAATTTTATGAGAAAATCTATTGACGAAACCTTTTTTATTCAAATATTTCGGACCCTAAACTAATTAATATGTAATTTTATAGTATAAAAAGTAATTACTATTATAATAATTACTACGTGATTTTGTTATTTTTAAATATTTAAAACTATCATAAATTTAATTGTAAATTTGTTTCGCAAATGAAACATTTTTTTCTTTTATACAATGTGGGATTTATAAATCTAATTTTACATAAAAAAAATAAAGCAATTAAAGTTTAAATTTTAGTGTACACACGCACGCATTTATACACTCATAATCCGTTTGGTATCTAGATTCGTTCCCTGATTCGAATCATGGTTCGTGGTTCGCTACAGTATTTTTTCTCATAAAAAATACACGTAAATCAAAAATAGTTCTAATCACATGGTTTGAATCCATGAACCAAACGCCACATGACTTGAGCTAATAAGTAAATGAAACATTACGGTCTACCATAAGTATTTTGAAAGATGTTACTGCGAACTTATCGAAAATATTTTTTAAAAAATAACATATCTTTTATAATTTCCTCAAAATAAAAATTAAATTGTTAACCTTTTGTTCTGACTCGGATTCGGACCCTACTTGGGCCGATAAACCGTGGAAGCCTAGCATGCGCGTCCCACGAGGATGGTATCAGAGCAGGAGTTTTATTCGCCGAGAAATGCCAAAATCCATTCTCCAGCGTTTATAGTGTGAAGTGTGAACACAATTTGGAACGACGTCCTTCTTTGTTTACACAAATGTTAACATCTAAATCTAAATAATATTATCTCAATTGCTAACATAATTTGATAACTCACTGATCCCATAGACAAATATTATTGCGAAATGAACTTGATAGTATTTAAGAGACTAATTGAGGTCCCCCCATTAATGGTCCATTTTTGCTTGGTTGCTTGCCTTTCTGGTCAAGACAACTGTTTTTCTTTTTGTTTTTGTGTTTTTTCCTCTACTAATCAAGAAAATTGGTCATATTCGGGGGCCGCATCTGCCAATCTTTTTACGGAAATAATAGAAAATAGGCTAATATGAAAAGCTTAAAGAAATATATAGGTCAACTTTTAGTTATCGAAATTAATTTGCCATAACTTATCAAGTTATGGTTCATAACCAGACAAGTTATGGACGAAAACAGTAATTTAGCCTTTTATTAACTTATATAAACTATTGATCTATTAATTTTAATTCATCTTAAGTATTGACTTATTTCCCTATTTCTCCCATCTTTTTAAGACCCTTGAGAATTTCTTTTTTCTTCTTATTCTTCTTTTTTTTTTCTTCTTCAGGGGTGAAACATGCATGCGTATTAAAGTCACCATGTAATGAGATGATGGTAAAAAATAACTTTTAATTTATGTTCATTTCAGTCATAACTTTAATTACGACTTGAGTTGTATGTATGAGAGAAAAATACTATAAAAATTTAAATTTAAATTTTTATGAAAAAAAAAACATTGTAACAATAAATTTAAATTGTGAAATGAACAAAGTCTAAATTAATCTTCTAAAACAATTACAATACTTTTTATTTTTAGGGAACAATACATTTTCTTTATGGAAAATAATTACAATACAAACAAGTGTTAGCACGTATTTAATTATCTCTTTTGTCTCGCCAATACATTAAATTCTCGTTAATTTCACTGATTCGAGTTTTTAGTTTTAGGTTTTTACAATAAAAAGCTCTCAGAAAATGTCACATCAAATTTTTTCTGCTACAGTAAAAAGCTCTCAGCAAATGTTACATCTCAACTCGAATTGAAAACTCAAATCTACGAAATAAACAATGCCTAAATTTTTCTAGTAACTAAAATAGTCATTAACGATTATAATATTGCATTATAAAACTAATCATGGTTTTATAATTATTCAGTGTCTGTTTAGTTCGTTGATTCGAGTTTTAATTCGAGTTGAAATGTGACGTTATGTGAGAGCTCTTTACTATAGTAAAAAAGTTAAATGTGATTATTTATGAGAACTTTTTACTATAATAAAACTCAAATTCTAAACTCAAATCAACGAAATAAATAGAATCACCCGAATTCTAAGATGTAACATTAGGTGAGATATATGACGCTACAGTAGTATTAATGTAGGATACAAAAAAAATAAAAAATATATTACTTTATATTTTATTTGTTAAATAATGCTATAAAAAATTAACGCAAAAAACAAACGTCCGGTCAGGAAAAAAAAAAAGGAAAAGACAGGTGGACACGTGGCCACTCAATTAAATGCCGTACACAACAACACTCTTACACGATCCACGTCAGCATGCGGATCCACGAGGCGCGCGCGTGCACGAGCCGGTGTTCTCTCGGAAGCTTGATCGACACGTATAGTCGGTCACTTATCACTCGAGGCAAACAAGCCCTCCAAACCTGCCGTATATGCCTTTACTTTTACTCCCAAACCAACTCCGAACCAACCCAAACTTCGAAAGACTTTTTTACTCCGAACCTCAGCTTCGGAAGCTTCCGTTAGCTTCCTCCAAAATATCCTATTCTTCCCGGTATCTTTTTCGCTTTTCACTGTCAGAGCTCTGTGCTCGAGCTTCTCTCCTCTCTACTTCAGTTACACTTGCACTGAGAAAAAAGAAAGGTCAGAAATTTTCTCGCCAGAGAAAACGTAATGTAAAATTCTCTCTTTCTGAGAATTTAAGTAAGGACTTAAACTTGAAGGTTTCCGATCAATCTCACCGTACGGGAGTAGCGTCCTTAATTTAATTTTCATCAAATTTACTGATTTTCTGTGCATTATTGGTTGATTAGCTCGCCTTAGGGTTTGTGAAGCGCAGATCCTTCGGAATAGTTTCGTAGTTTTTGATCCATTATACTGGTACGAATTGTGTTAATTTTGACGAGAACTGTTTGAATTTTGCGATTTTTGTTTGAATTTTGTATTTTGTATTTTCTTTTTTTGTTTCGATAAACCCGGAGGAAGGAGGAGAGAAAAAGATTTTGGTATGCAATTTTGAAGTTTGAGGCATAATTGAGAAAAGTACTGCGAACAACAAAAAAAAAAGAAACGAAAATTCAGCCGTTGAATTTCTTTCTTTCATTTTTTTTTTTTTTTACGTCTTCCTTACCTTTGGGCTTCTTGGGAACCAAAAGCGGCATTGTTTTCTCTATATTGCATGTCTTTTGAGGTGAATTAATGGATGTTTTGATTGCAGACGATAGCGATTTACAGTGGCCATTTTGTTTTAATTTCAAAACAAAATATGGCACAAAATAATTGGGAAGCCGATAAAATGTAAGTATGACTTTATGAACAATTCTCTGCTTTGTCTTCTGTTTTTAGTTCGCTATTCTCAATTATTCTGGTTTTCGTTTGTTTTTCCTTTTGGTAATTCGGCATGTCCTGTCGGTTTGATAGATGTTGTTTTCCCAATTACTTTCTGCTGTAGGCTGGATGTCTACATCCATGATTATTTTTTAAAAAGAAAATTGCATACATCTGCGAAAGCGTTTATGACTGAAGGGAAGGTTGCCATGGATCCAGTAGGTAATGTTGTGATAGATAATTGACCCAAAATTTGTCCCCTTTTTTCAAAGCTTGTTCAGTTACTGCATTATGGTGTTTCTTCATTTAATTTTCAGTTTGCTAAATCATTTGATACTGTGATTTTACACTAATACGAAGCCTGTACATTGCGCCAGACATTATTAAGTCCTTGAATGGAAATGATTCTTGGTATTAGACTTGCTTTGAAGAATGATGAATTTAAGTTTTCCCCAATACCTTGTGGGTTATGAAGAGAATGTTAAGTAGACATGACATGAAGGGAAATAAATTCTTTCACACTTGTATTAGGAAAAGTTGATTTCTTAGAGTCAACTGTTTTTTAACTTCCAAATTCAACTGTGCAGCAATTGATGCACCGGGAGGATTTCTGTTTGAATGGTGGTCTGTTTTCTGGGACATATTCATTGCTAGGACAAATGAAAAGCATTCTGAGCCTGCTGCTGCTTATATTGAGGTGTCTGTTTAAATACATTTCGGGGTCAATGAATTATTTGGGGTATTTTTTTTCCTTTATTTGTTTATTATTTTAGTTTATGTTACTTTATTTTCAATAAATTCAGGCCCAGCAAATTAAGGCGAGGGAGCAACAACAGCTTCAATTGCAGCAGTTGCAATTCGTACAGCAACGTAATGCTCAATTACAACGAAGGGATCCTAATAATCCTGGTCTTGGAGGTCCTATAAATGCTATAAACTCCGAAGGAGTGATGGGGCAGTCATCAGCCAGTGTGTTAGCCATGAAAATGTATGAAGAACGCATGAAACACCCTCACTCAATGGAGTCTGAGACATCTCCAGCACTTATTGATGCAAATAGGATGGCCCTTCTGAAATCAGCAACCAATCATCAAGGGTAAATTTGTAGTTTAATTTTTGCACTTGAGATTTGTTTTGTTTTATTACATTACATTTTGTTATGGTCTGCGTGTACTGGGTTATTTCATTTTCTGTTTTTTGTTGTATTCAGCCAGTTGGTACAAGGTAATTCTGGGAATATTGCAGCTTTACAACAAATCCAGGCACGGAATCCTTTGACCGCTGTAAATACTCAAACTATGAGCTCAAGTTCAGATTCTCCTCTTCATATGTGTGCGTGCGTGTGTTTTCATTTTTCTTTTTTCTTTTGTGCAATTGTTTTTCCTTTTGTTGGTCACTGCACTGAGCAATTTGTATCTGGAGATTGTAGGAAATCAAAAGCGAAGTTAACATCGGTGCACCCCAGAAAAGTTTGCCTATGGATCCTTCGTCAATTTATGGACAAGCAATTATGCAGTCAAAATCTGGACTTGGAGTCCCAGGTAACCTGCTTGGCTTGATCAAACCATTGCGAATTCTAGTCTTTTCTCAGATTAACAAAAACTATAGAATATACATGTTTGGTAGAGCATTCCTATTTAGCAATAATTTCAAGCTGCAATCTATTTTTGATGATAACATTTCTAACTGAAATCTTTATCTTATACAGTTCCATCTAAAAGTGCTATATGTGGGAACCCTAACATTTTGTTTTGATCTTTTTGTTACATGTTTTCTTTCTGACATACAAGATAAAACAGAATAAATGATAAGATACAAAGTTGTGGGAAAAAAAAGCTTAAATTGTCATCGTTTATGGATAGTATCATGAATAATTGTTTTGCTTTATTCCTTAGGATTGAATCAAGGCGTCACTAGTCTTCCTTTGAAGGGTTGGCCCTTAACTGTAAGTCGGACGTTAGTCTTTTTGTCCTGGATATCTGTGGTCTATGTAGTTATTTGATTCCCTGCTTTGAAATCTACTTAATCATGCAGGGCATTGACCATCTAAGACCAAGCTTGGGCATACAAGTACAGAAGCCTAATTTGCCTTTGCAAAATCAGTTCCTTCTGTCATCACAGCAACAACAAGTCTTGGCACAGGCTCAGGCTCAAAGCAACCTTGGAAATGCAGCTAATTACGGAGATTTGGATCCTCGTAGGTTTTGTGGACTGCCTAGGGGCGGCGTGAATGCAAAAGATGGTCAATCCACAAGAAACGAGGGATCTATGTGCTCACCAGTGCAATCAAGCTCCCCAAAGGTAAAGATTCTCCAATCACTTCTGAAATCTCCTCCCCACTTCTCCCCAAATTTTAAATAAATAATTAAACGTTCTAAATTATGTTTTTGTCAATATTGTGTTCCTTGGAGTTTTCTCTTTAGCTGATTAAATTACTAAAGCACAATATTAGACAAAGTAATGTAGCCTTGACATGCTAACATTGCACCACATGGTATTGCCCCGGAGCATCAAAAACTTTGAGGGCTGGTGCATACATGGACAAAGCCAATTAAGGGTTAGTTGGGGCTCAAGTGCTCACTTAACTATTTTTCTTTTAAAGGAAATGTATACATAAATATATATTTTAGTATAGTAAAATATTTTTAAATTTAATCATATAGCCCTATTAAATTTTCGTCTTAATGGACTGACAAATTCTTGGCTTCGTCATTGGGTGCATATGCGTCATTCCCTTTACAAGGTTCTAACATACTTGAGTCTTGGTGGGTGATAAACAGATAAAGATGTCCCCGAGGCAACATCCTTCCTCTCAACAACAACATCAAGTGCAACAACAGCAGCTGCAACAGGTTGTGTTCTGTTATTCAACATTAAGCAAATAGTGTTGTATTTCATTACCTAGCTTCAGAACCGCGAGTTAGTCTCTTGAACCAATTAATTTGCAACCATAACATGACTTATGCTGCCTCTATATGCTTCTGCCTTTAGAGAAGTTCCAACTATTTACTCAGTTATCCTAATTGACATATTTGATGCTGCAGAATAACAGAAAAAGGATACAACACTCGTCTTCTGGACCTGCCAATAGCACTGGTACAGGAAACACAGTTGGCCCTTCACCAAGCTCTCCACCATCAACACACACACCTGGTGATGGAATAAACACAACGGTGCCAAAAAGCTTGTTGATGTACGGTTCAGAAGGAACCGGAGGTCTGGCTTCTTCAAATTTGCTGGTATGTGTACCTGAAGTTTCTTTTATTCCCACTTTTTGCTTGGACACAACTGTAGTAACTCAAAAGAAAGTATAAGATAGATTTTCAAGTAACTTTCGTTTCTCTTCTTCACATATATTGTGATGTTTTATTTCTACTTGAACTTTTTTTGCCATTAAATGTTTTTAAAAAATTTGACAGTATGGTTAGGCAAACATCTGACCAACATTTTTGGGATTGATTTGGAGTGCGTTGAAACTTATTCGTATCTTAGATGCTAAAACAGGACAGATAAATTAGAGTATGAAAAAAGTAACATGCTTCTAAGGATAATATTTCCTGGTGCAGGAAGACATAGATCGATTTGGGGATGTTAATTCTTTAGAAGAAAATGTGGAATCATTTTTGTCGAATGATGGAGATAGAAGGGACCTATATGGAACAATAAAACAGAGTCCTCCTGAGCTCCAGAGAGAGCCTTCTAAAGGTAAATTAACACTACGTTGTGTATGTGCAGAGTTTGTTGTGGCATCTTCTTTCTACTTAGCCATGCCGCGTTCTTTGTTTTCAGGTTTTACTTTCGGTGAAGTTGGTTGCATACGAACCAGAAATAGTAAAGTTACTTGCTGTCACTTTTCTTCTGATGGCAAGTTGCTAGCAAGTGCTGGTCATGACAAAAAGGTACAACTCTATTTGAGAACGCAACTACCAAAATGAACAAGTTGTTGTACTGAAAGATGGATACCTTATTTTTGCATGCGAACGCCATCGGATTTGCTTAATATTATGTAGTTTTTAATTCAAAAACAAATGGCATGGCTTTGACCTTCTTCTGTGAAGTATGTTGGAAAAGTCCCGTGGTACTAGAATCAGGAGGATTTTGTTTAAGGGGTATTAGAATGTCTATGTTTGAGACAGGTGAATAATAGTCTATTTAGATCAATTTTATCGTTTATGATATTGCTGTAGTAAGCAACATCGTCTACTGAGCCGTACTTGTTTTGTCAAATGTGGGAACCCTGTAAGTGTATACATGTGTAAAGGTTAATTTCTAAATGGAAATCATATAAAAAATTATGTTCATATTTGTTGGAGGGATAAATAGAATGAATATTAGAACTAAAAAGGAACAAACTAACACCGATTGCAAGAGGTTGAAGTTAGTTACTTTTGTTGTCTGGATCAGGTTGTTCTATGGAACATGGATACCCTGCAAACGGAGAGTACACCTGAAGAACACAAATCAGTTATTACTGATGTTCGCTTCAGACCAAATTCAACTCAGCTAGGAACAGCTTCGTTTGATCAATCTGTGAAATTATGGGATGCAGCCAACGTAAAATTAAATCTCTCTCTCTCTCTCCTGTAAAGCTCCACTGTTAAATTTCTAGCAACCCCCTAAATAAGGAACTTCACTAATTAGAATCCAGTATTTATCACTACTTTGCTCTCTTTTTCTTGGCATAATGTTGTGTGGCAGCCAAACTATCCTTTACAAGCATATACGCTGCATAGTTCACCTGTTATGTCCCTTGACTTCCACCCTAAGAAAACTGAGCTGTTCTGTTTCTGCGATCATGAAAACGAAATTCGCTACTGGAATATCAATCCATTCTCCTGTGTTCGTATTTCGAAGGTAACTTTTGTCCTCTCTGCTAATTTCAAGTCCAGCGTTCTCAAAATCTTGCATCACCATCACTCTTTATAATTCGTGCCTGCATTGCCATTGCTTGGAACAGGGAGGCACTACGCAAGTTAGATTTCAACCAAGAGTTGGTAATCTATTGGCGGCAGCATCAGATAAAGTAGTGGCCATCTTCGATGTTGAAACTGACAAGCAAATACACTCATTCCAGGTACCATGAAAATTAAGTACCCGTTAGTTAAGGGCTCAAAGCTAGGATTGAGCACTAATCGATACGAACTAATTTGGTTTTTTTAATTCTGATGCTTTCGAAAGAAGTGATTATATTGTAGTGATGATTAATTATGGATCTCATTGTCAGGGACACTCTGAAATGGTAAATTACATATGTTGGGAAGCGAACGGAGATTATTTGGCATCCGTAAGCCAGAACTGGGTGAAAATTTGGTCATTAGCCACAGGAGATTGCATTCAGGAGCTCAGCTCCAATGGCAACCAGTTTCACTCTTGTGTTTTTCACCCAAGTTACTCGACTCTCTTAGTTATTGGAGGAATTTCTGTAAGTAATTCCTAGAAAGTGACGGCCCTATAGAATGTGAACTTCCATGCATCAATGTATTTTTTATATTAAACATGCTCAAATATATTCAAAAGAGCTGATATTTAGATTTTTTTTTTTTGGGGGTCTTGTTTTTCCCCCATTTACTGGCTGATGTAGTCTTTGGAGCTGTGGAACATGGCTGAGAATAAGAGCATGACAATTACAGCACACGAAGATATTATCTCAGCTTTGGCTCAGTCACCTGTCTCCGGGATGGTGGCATCCGCAAGTCATGACAACTCTGTTAAGTTGTGGAAGTAAGTTTCCGAGCGTTCGCTGGCAATATCTCATTGGAGACTTCGGCGTTTCTTGTGATCCCAGGGAAATCTAGAGACGGTGGTCTGCAATATTTTGTAATCATAAACATTGTAATTTTCAGTCCTTAAATTCGTCGACTGGTAATATTTCATCGTGGTAATGTTTTGGTTGAAGATGGTGAAAAGCGTGTAGGAAGCGGCGTGTTTGGTTGGTGGACGATGAGTGAGTGCAGTTAGTGGTTTTAATTTTTCTCATTGGCAATATCCGGTTCAATTTCACAGCTGCATGAACAATTTTGCTCCAACATTTAACTTTTTGGGATTAAAACTCATAGGCTTGTCATTGGAGGCCTTGAATTAAATATTGACCATGATATAATGTTTGTCCATTTGTCCGTAGCTTCTGTGTTTTTCTAACCCAAAAGGAAAAAAAAAAAAAAAAGGTGTTTTTTTTTTTTTGCTTTTTCGGGGGCAAAGTTTTTTTTTTTTTTTTTTTTTTTTTTATAAAAAAAACG